>NC_057810.1:474064759-474186782 GCF_018294505.1 Triticum aestivum | reverse complement strand
GGCGGCGGCGGTGGAGCGGGGGAGGGTGCGGGGGGTGCCCGTTGGCGGTGGTGGAGCGGGGGAGGGTGCGGGGGGCCGGGTGCTTGTCGGCGGCGGTGGAGCAGGGGAGGGTTGCGGTGGGTCGTCGGCGGCGGCGGAGCTAGCGTGGGAGGGTGTGGGTGGGATCGAGATGGAGGGGGATCGAGATCGAGATGGAGGGGGAATAAAGATCGAGATGGAAGGGGATCGAGATCAAGTGTCCTCATGAATTGAAAAAGTGCCCATGAAATTTAAAAATATTCATGATATCAAAAAGTGCCCATGAAATACAATCGAGAAATGAAGACTACGATTTAAATACAATCGATCTTAGCTAGCTATCTGTTCACAATCTTCTTACCCTTCTTTTTCGCAAATGGAGTTCTTCTGTGGAACGGACATCCTTTAGGTAGGGTGGTCCTGCTTCTTCTTGTGGTGTGTGCTGCTACTTCATCATCGTCGTCATGTTCGATCTTCGGGTCGCCGTACTTGTCGAAGTCTTGCTCATTGGCTACTCAATCCATTCCGATGATCTTCCTTCTGCCTCTCCTCACGACAACACGACTGGGCTTTGACGGGTCGGTAATGAAGAAGCATTGGTCCACTTGGGAAGCCAGTACCCATGGCTCATTTTTCGCGGTGACGTTTGCGCCCGCGGTCTTGGATTTGGCTTCGGGTATAACCATGGTGGTGAAATACCGGTCTTCTTTTATGACGCTCTTGGCCCATCTGACACGGAACATCAGGACCTTCTCTCCAGGGTAGCTCAGCTCCCAGATCTCCTCGATCCTTCCGTAGTATCTGTCCTTGTCGTTGCCGGTGTAGGATTCCATCGTTACCCCGGAGTTCTTATAACCATCACTCTTCATGTCCTTGTTCTCGGTGTAGAATGTGTAGCCGTTGATATCGTACGCCTCATAGGTCATCAGGTTGTGCTCGGCGCCCTGTGACAAGGCGAATATGAGTTGTTCTTCCGTGGAAGAATCCTCATGTAAAGGGTACGACAGAAGCTTCTGCTTGAACCAACGCGTGAAACATGAGTTGTGCTCTTTGATTATATCTCCGTCCGTCCTCTGTTGGCCTCGGTCATTGTACGTCTTCTCAATAAAGGTTTTGTGCTCTACCACCCAAGGATCGACCACGTCTATGTGTTGTAGCGCGACTAGGTTTGCTCTTTCAAAGTCGGCGAGTCGACCCTCGAAGTCGACATGCATTTCGCGACGACCCTCACGGTGACCCCATCCAGCGAGCCTGCCGAGGTGCTTGTTGACGGGCAGACCAACGGGGTTCTCGATGCCTAGATAATTCGTGCAGTAGGAGATGCACTCTTCGGTCAGAAAGCCCCTGGCTATACTTTCCTATGGACGTGACATGTTTCGAACGTATCCTTTGATGACACCATTCATCCTTTCGAACGGCATCATGCTGTGCAGGAACGTCGGCCCGAGTTGGATGATATCCTCCATGATATGGACCAGCAGATGCACCATAACATCAAAGAATGCGGGCGGGAAGTACATCTCAAGCTCGCATAGTATCACCATGATCTCTTCTGTAGCCTTCTGAGTTGCCTCACGCCAATGGACTTCCGAGAGATGACATCGAAAAAGTTGCATAGGCCAAATAGCATTTCATGGACGTGCGCGTCCATGATCCCACGGATTGCAACTGGAAGTTTCTGCGTCATCAGCACGTGACAGTCGTGAGACTTCATCCCGCTGAACTTCTGCTTCGCTGGGTCTAGGTATCTGCTTATCTTCCCCGCGTAACCGTAAGGAAGTTTTACTCCTAGGAGGCAGGTGAAAAACTGCTCGATCTCCTCCTGACTTAGAGTGAAGCACGCGGGAGGGTAGTCATTTCCGGTCTTCTTGGCCTTTTTGCCTTTGCGACGACTTTCTGTGTCCTGCTTCGCCTCATCATCATCATCATCATCATTAGCGTGAAGCTCCTACCTGATGCCCATTGATTTCAAGTCTGCCCTTGCTTTTGGCCCATCTTTGGTCCTCTCTGGCATGTTGAGCAGGGTACCAAGCAGACTCTCGCACACGTTCTTCGTGATATGCATGACATCAGGGCTGTGAGGCACACGGTGGATCTTCCAGTACGGCAAGTCCCAGAAAACAGACCTCGTTTTCCATACCTTCAGCAGCGGCTCTGGCGCCTTTCGCTTCTTTCCCGGCTCTGGCGCCTTTTGCTTCTTTCCCGGCAGTGGGCAGTCTTTCCAATTTTTCAACAGCTCGTCTATTTCCTCGCCGCTCCTCGTACACGGGCGTTTTCGGGGTTCAGTTTCACCATCGAACAGATCCTTGTGTTTCCTCCATGGGTCATCATCGCGAAGCCACCTTTGATGTCCCATGAACACGGTTTTCAAAGACCCGGGATCTCTATCTAGCTGGTGATACGTTGTGTCATCCATGCACCTTACGCATCGAGAAAATCCGTGGACTACCTGCCCCGCGAGATATCCGTAACCGAGATAGTCATGCACCATCGTGAGCAGTGCGGCTCTCATAGGGAAATATTCTTTCTCTGCGGCATCCCACGTATTGGCTGGCGTTTTCCACAGCGTGTCTAGCTCCTCCTTTAGCAGCCCCAGATACAGATTGATGTCATTCCCTGGTTGTTTCGGCCCTTCAATTAGCATACTCATGTGAATGTACTTCCTCTTCATGCACAACCAGGGGGGAGGTTGTACATCCACACAAACATAGGCCAGGTGCTATGTGTGCTTCTCTAGCTGCCAAATGGATTGACTCCATCGGTGCTCGCGCCCAGCACGATGTTCCTTGGATCCTTCCCAAATTCTGGGTATTCGAAGTTCAACGCTTGCCACTGGCTCGCATCCTTAGGGTGACTCAGCATCTTGTCTTTTTTATTTATCTCCGGATCATTTCCGTCATCTTCCCGCTTCTTCTCCTCCCTATCCGCGTGCCAACTCAGGAGCTTTGCTACCTTAGGGTCCGCGAAATACCGCTGCAGACGAGGAGTGATCGGAAAGTACCACACCGATTTTCGAGGAGCTTTCTTCCTCTTCTTGTATCGAGTGTCGCCGCACAGCGGACATATGGTAGACTCCGCGTGCTCGTCCCGATAAATTATGCAATTGTTCATGCACACATGGTATTTCACGTGCGGTAAATCCAGAGGACACACGATATTCTTCGCCTCCTCGAAACTGGTCGGGCACTTGTTCCCCTTGGGAAGACGTTCATGCCAGAATGACATGTTCTCGTCGAAGCATGCGTCGGTCATTTTGTGTTTTACCTTCATATCCAGAGCCATGAGCGTTACTTTCAGGTGGGCATCCTCGGGCCTGCATCCTTCATACAATGGAGTAACCGCGTCTATCTCCAGTTGATCCAGCTTGGCTTTCTCTCGGGCGGCAGCTCTTGCGTTATCCGTCTGCTTGAGAAGCAGCTCTTGAAAATATGAGGGTCCTGCACCCAGCCTCCATTGTCGTATGCTCCGGCATCTTCATCTTCATGATCATGCCCTTCGTCTTGATCTTCCTCATCATCATGTACGACATCTTCTACATGATGACTGTGTACAGCATCACCGCCATGATCATGTCCTAGAGATTCTTCGTCTTCTCGCCCGCCCTCGCCGCGGTGGTACTTGTCTTGTTGCCCTTCCTCATTTCTTGCCCGGACCCCATGGACGACTTCATAGTCATCTTCATCACCTTGCCACCGATAGCCATCCATGAAACCACGCAATAGCAGGTGGTCCCGCACCTGCCCGGAATCTGGGTCCGTAATAAGGCTCTTCAGCTTGCATCTTCGATAAGGGCATCTTATCTCCGTCTCGTTCTTTTGAAGCATGTCGGCCTTCGGGGAGCTCAAAAACCTATTCACGATACCTTCGGTCATCGTGCGGACCATGGTGGCCTGCGGGGTAGAGCAAAGTGATATTTTAGAACCAAGAAAAAATTTGGCATGACCTTCCCTAAAAATAGGACCAAAAAGAATGCATAGTGCCAAAATTCTCGCCGAAACGGAAATGAATCAACATTCTGGCAAAATATTGGCAACTATCGCATTTCAAATACCGGTACCTGCAAACACAAACATATATGCAACACCACAAACACATGAAACACCACAAACATACATAGATCTAGCTAGGCCACAAAAAGTGCATGTGCACGTTGTTGGAGCGAGCTAGGGAGAAACAAAGTAGATCTACAACATGAAGATAGCTTTCCCCTTACTTACCTATCAAAAAAGGTAATTTCACCACTTAATTTTGATGAATCTATGGTGGAAATGAGGTGAGGAGGAGGAGGCAACCGAAAGCTTGGAGAAGGAGGTGGAGGGAATGAAGTGGGGAAAGTGAGTGGGTAGGTATGTGGCTGTCCAAAATATCTTGTTGGGGTCCCAGGTTACTAATGGCGCACCACCAGCAAATGCGCCATTAGTAACCCTGGTTACTAATGGCGCACCTGCAGGTGGTGCGCCATTAGTAGTTTTGCAGAAAAGTAAAAAAAATATACTAATGGCGCACTGTGGAAAAGTGCGCCATTAGTAGTTTAAACTAGTAATGGTGCACTGTGACACGGTGCGCCATTAGTAGTTTTGCAAAAAAGTAAAAAAAAATACTAATGGCGCACTATCTGCCCAGTGCGCCATTACTAGTTAGAACTAGTAATGGCGCACTTCGTCCTGATGCGCCATTAGTATGTATGGAAAAATGGAAAAAAAATTAATACTAGTGGCGCACCGAGTGTATGGTGCGCCATTAGTGTCTTCCACACTAATGGCGCATTGACAATCGGTGCGCCATTAGTATATAGTAGTGGCGCACTACTTACCTGGTGCGCCATTAGTATCAATCCTATCTATAGCCCTTTTCCTAGTAGTGATTAGACTACTTGACCAAATAAAAACTTAACATTTTCCCAATTTTAGTTCTTGGCAGATTTTTGCAACTTAGCACAAGTCAAGCAATCAAGATACGGTTCAAGCAAGTATGCAAAGAGTATATTAGCAGCGAAAAGTAAAGCATGCAACTTGCCCGAAAGTAAAGGGATGGGATTGGAGTGTGCAAACGCAATTGGAGACACAGATGTTTTTGGTGTGGTTCCGATAGGTGGTGCTATTGTACATCCACGTTGATGGAGACTTCAACCCACGAAGGGTAACGGTTGCGCGAGACCACGGAGGGCTCCACCCACGAAGGGTCCACGGAGAAGCAACCTTGTCTATCCCACCATGGCCATCGCCCACGAAGGACTTGCCTCACTAGGGTAGATCTTCACGAAGTAGGCGATCTCCTTGGCCTTACAAACTCCTTGGTTCAACTCCACAATCTTGTTGAAGGCTCTCCCAAGTGACACCTAACCAATCTAGGAGACACCACTCTCCAAAACGTAATAGATGGTGTGTTTTTGATGAACTCCTTGCTCTTGTGCTTCAAATGATAGTCTCCCCAACACTCAACTCTCTCTCATAGGATTGGATTTGGTGGAAAGATGATTTGAGTGGAAAGCAACTTGGGGAAGGCTAGAGATCAAGATTCATATGGTTGGATTGGAATATCTTGGACTCAACACATGAGTAGGTGGTTCTCTCTCAGAAAATGAATGCTGGAAGTGTAGGCATGTTCTAATGGCTTCCCTCATGAATGAGGAGAGGGTGGAGGGGTATATATAGCCTCCACACAAAATCTAATCGTTGCACACAATTCACCAAACTTGGTGGGGCCGAATCAGAAAACTCAGTTGGACCTATTTAGTTCATAATGTGACTGCTAGGCATTTCGGTGGGACCGACACGTCAACTCGGTGGGACCGATATCATTAGGGTTAGGGCATAACATAATCTCGGTTTGACCGATTACACAAACTCGGTTTGACCGACTTTGGTAATAAGCAAACCAGGGAGTTGGTCAGGCAAACTCGATGGGACCGATTCGCTCGTCTCGATTGGACCGAATCATTATGAAAAGGAAACAGGGAGTTTGCATTGCAAACTCAGTGGGACCGATCGCTCATGTCGGTTAGACCGAAATGTTACGATGGGAAACAGGGAGTTTGCAATCCCATCTCAATGAGACCAAGATCCCTATCGGTTAGACCGAAGTGACTAGGGTTTCTGGCAGTGTCTATGTCAAATGAACTCGGTGGTGCCGGATGGATCAAATCGGTGGGGCCGAGTTTTACTTTTGGTTTGGGACATATGTGGATATAAGAAAGTGGTTGAGGGCTTTTGGAGCATATCACTAAGCATTTTGAGCAAGCAAGCCATTAAGCAACACCTCATCCCCTTTTAATAGTATTGGCTTTCCTATGGACTCAATGTGATCTTGGATCACTTAAATAGAAAATGTACAGTCTTGAACTTTAGAGCTTGAGCCAATCCTTTGTCCTTAGAATTTTGAGGGGTCCACATTCCTAATCCATGCCATGCCAATCATTGAACTTTCCTGAAAATATTCATCTTGAAAAGGCATTAGTTCAATGAGCTATATGTTGTTAATCATTACCAAAACCACCTAGGGATAGTTGCACTTTCAATCTCCCCTTTTTGGTAATTGATGACAACATATAGATCAAAACTTCGACAAATGATAATAAGATTGAAATACATCGTCGCTTTGAGAAGTATGTGATAAGCAAGAGCTCCCCATAAATTTGTGCATTATTTAAAATTTGCGTTGGACTGCATTGCACAATCTGTTAGGATCATGGGTCACTCTTCCATGTCACATACATCTTGGTGGACAAAATGATAACAATTGAAAACATGCACTCATCACCAAGCAAAGTGAATGATCATAAATGAATATAAGGCATAATATCATTCAAGCACACATTAAAGTAGCATATGATCAACCACATGATCATCAAAGTATCTCACAAAAGGACATAATGTATCAAGCAAACACACATTAAAGTTCAACCAAATAAAGTGCAAGAGAGACAAAAAGCAACACTCTCTCTCTCTCTCTCGAAGACTATGATCTATACATATTTCTCCCCCTTTGGCAACAAGTTACCAAAAAGTTCAAATATGCATAGTGCTATGCGTCTCTCAGGCTTGGTCTCCATGAGGTGGTATAGTGATGACTCCCGAGACAAAGGCTTCTATTGATGTAGCTGGAGCTGGTGGAGTGGCTGCTGGAGGTGGCACTGAAGCTGTGGCTGCTGGTGCAGATGTGGTTGCTCTAGTGTTAGGAACAGGCACTTCATCACACCTCTGACCTCATGGCACATGCACTCACTGAAAAACATCTGTTGTTGCCTTTCCTTTCTTCTCCTCTGCTTCCTCCTGGAGCTGCTCTACTGCTGACTGAGTCGCAGTTACTTTGACCTCAAGATCATAGAGCTTTTGCTCAATGATTCTCTCCAAACTATCCTGATTTTTAGTCAGGGTAGCAAGCCCTTCTCAATCCTCAAGGTGGATTGGATCAGAAATCCAAGTTGATCTTGTTTGCTCTTTAGGAACACCTGAGATGCCTCTTCTGCACTTGGCATCTTTGCAGCTTTCTTTGCCCTTGCTTTGGCTATCTTTCATGTGCTTGAACTGATGAAGGTTCATTCTCATCCATCACAACTGTGTTATCCTTAAAATCTGGCTTGAGAGGTAAGTGCTCCTTGTCCAACAAATAAGTGCCTGTGCCCCTCTTTGAGTTGATGATCACCTGAATCTGTGGAGCATAACCACAAGACCTCTTCTGATCTGTTGTTGTCCTCTTGATTGTTTCCACAATCAGACTCATCACTTTGAACTTCTGAGGGACATAAAAAATGTGCAGCAAGTTGATGGAGTGTCCTCTAATCATTCTGTGATCTCCAGACTTGGGCAAAAGAGTATGCCTCGGGATGGTGTTGATTGTAGGCAGACAAGACAACAGAAACTTCACTGAGCCAAACTTATGAGTTTCCAGGGCATCATCAGGAATTTCCTTGTACATACTTGCCATTGAGTTGTGGTCTTTCTTCTTCTTGGCATACACATCCAAGTCATCCTCATGAGCTGCTGGGCATTTATGAACTTGGCCAATTCATCAATAGTTGATTGGTACCTAGTACCTTCAGACATCCATACAATCCTACCATCAAGATAGAAGTGAGTAGTGGAGTAGAATTGCATGATTAGCTCATCATTCCACTTAGTGAGCTTCTGGCCAACAAACTTGTCCACTCCACAAGCCTTGAAGCTATCATAGACACCTGGGAAATGATCTTCATTCTCTCTGATGTATGTCCAGTCAACCCATCTCATGTCACAGACAATTGGCTTCTTGTCAAGCAGAATTGTCTCATAGAAGTCTTGCTGTTCCTTAGTGTGGAACCTATAATCCACAACAGTTCTCCTTCTCACAACATAAGGGTCACTTTTCCTCCAAAGTCTCAGACCTGCATCCTTCCTGATGCTCATGTCCTCTGCCACTGGATGTGTGTCATTGTGGTCTGGGACCTTTGGTTTGAGCTTTCTTAGCACTTGGGCTTCAACTTCTTCTTCTTCAGCTTCAGGCACTAGGGCCTTGATCTTCTCTTCAGCAGGGATGTTTCTTGTGCTTCTCTTGGGTGCAGACTTGGTGGCTGGAGCTGCAGCCTTGGGAGAGGGTTTGGGCTTAGGAGCAGCCCCTGACTTGATTGCATCTCCCATAACTGTTGTGCCTTAGGTGCTGGAGCCGCATCCTCTTCCTCTTCCTCTTCATCATCAGATGGATCTCTCACCATAGTTGACTTTCCAAGAACTTTAGTTGTAGTGGTTCTTGCCCTCTTCTTCTTCTTGTCATCACCAGCTGCCTCTCCTTCATCAGATTCTATTGTTAATTTCATAGTTTGTCCTATGGCAACCTTTCTTCGCTTGGATGTTGGGATTCTCCTAGTTGGTGCCTTCTTGTTCATGCCAGGCTTTGTAGATGCAGCAGTGCCAAACTCCTTCTTCACCACTTTCCTCTTTGAGATGGCCTCATCCTCAGCTGCAACATAATCTTCATCTTCAGAATCTAAGGTTCTCTTCTTCCTTGCTCTAGTAGTTGCCTTGGGCAAGTTACTAGGTGTTCTCTTGTTGCCCTCGTCATAGCTGCTTGAGGGACTAGTGCCCTCACTCAAATGCTCTTGATGTTTAGATCTGTTCTGGCTGTCACTCCGGTTAGACATCTTGGCAGGCAACTGACAGCAAACCCCGTGAATAGATTATAGATGAGGTAGAGTAGATAAGCATCACAAAGAACAGAGGTTTTTCAAAACAAATGAGTCAAAAACTTAGTTTTAGTTCTCTACAGAAATGATCTCGGAGCTACTTAATTGAAAAACTCGGTGATACCGAAGCAACACTTGGAACCTAAACTAGTGAAGTCAGTCAGACTGAGTCACAGCTCGGTGGCACCGAGATTGCTAGGGTTTCAGAGAGTATTGAACTCGGTCACACCGATTTGCAGTTTTCGGTCAGACCAAAAAGTGCATGTGCAATGGCCTAAGCCAAATTGGTGAGACCGATTTCTATGATTCGGTCGGTCCGAGATGAGTTATGCGGAGAGCTAACCCTAAAATTTTTAAATCAAACTAAGCCTATGGAAGATTTAGCTGGATAGATCGATCTCATGCGTGGCAAGAACCATGACATTGTTCTTGTGCTAGGAATCGGAGTTAAAAGGACAGCACAAGGGGTCGAACACATACCCTAGTTCGGCGGGTGTTCGCTATGGCGGCGACGGCGGAGCAGATTCCGTCGAGGGCGGCAGAAACCAGCGGCGGAAGGTCGCTGGTGGCGAGGAGGCGGCCCGGAGACCTAAGGAGGCAGAGCAGGACACGCGCGGGCTGAGGGGTTTTGAAGAATTTTCCAAAATCTCACCCGTGGGTATTTATATCCCGACCCTCTCGGTGTGACCGAGTGGAACAACTAGGTGGCACCGAGATTGCAGAATTGCAAGCGGTTGCTGCAACTTGGTATGAACGAAGTGTTCAAATCGGTTGCACCGAGATGAAAACCTAGATCAACTTAGTGAACTCGATTTGACCGAAATGGATGTCTCAGTCAGACCGAATGCAAAAAGAGGCTTTGGAAGTTTAAGTCTATGACAAATCGGGGACTCCGAGTGCTCCTCACACAGAGTGGTTCAAATCTGACTTGATGAAACTTTGTGATGTAGCATGAATAGAGTTTGAGATGAGAAAAGCATAGATAGCTAGAGAAGGTTCTTAGGCATTCTTGTCCATCCACTTGGCAAAAGAAAAAGAGCCAAATAATCAAAACAACAAGTGAATGTCCTCGAATGACTAAAATATGCAACCAACATGCTCACACAATAAAATGGCAAATGAGATATGTGGCAAAGCATGCACAATCATTCTAGCATCTATCAAGCAATTTTCGATGACTAGGTCATCTATACTTGAGTATATTGACTTAGGAGTCAAATGAGAACATTTGATCATAGGTCATACTCATCATTTAAGCACAAGTGGGGTTACCACTTTTACATAAAGCATTGTTGTGTTCACACCATTAGAGTTGCTTTAGCTCAATTCTTAGAGTAAAGCTCCCCCTAGATGTGATATCCCCCCTAAGAGGGATGAACTAACCTTGGGTTTTATCGATTATGACTTCATGTAGGTGTTGAAGATGTGGATGCTCAATGTTGATGTATATCATTCGGAGCTATCCATTGGAGTGAGTTGCACTTTCAATACCTACACGGGTTAGTCCCACAAGGAACAAACAAGGATATCCATAGACATAGAGTGAAGCACACACAAGATGATGTCTATGAAAACATTTGGTTACCTTGTCCCTTGTCTTACCAACAAGAGGGTTTGTGACTCCTTGAACTAGTGCAAGATGTGGAAGTTGATTGCACTTGTGCTTGCCAAAATGATATGAGTGAAGTGTGTTGGCGAAGTCACCCTCAAGAACTCTCTAGTTCTTCTTCTTTGGGATCCACATCATCTTGGTGGGAATCCTTGGGGTTGTAGTCGTACTTGATGAAGTAGAACTTGATGTAGTCTTGGGAACCCACTTGACCAAGGCCTTGGGAGCTTCTTCAAATGCATCAATCTCCTCTTGAAGCTTGTCCTTGCCTTTTTGCTTGTGGTCTTGTGGTGGAAGATCATCTTGAGCTTGTGTCCCTTGAAAAGAAGTAGGATCATACTTCTCTTGTTGAGGAACAAACTTCGTCTTGGGGTATTAATCTTCTTCCCACTCAACTCCATTAGCATTGGACTTTTGTTCAAAACCAACACCTTGATTCTTCCGGTGCCTTCCTTGCTTGCGTACAATCTCTTCAAATTTCTTACTTCCGGCAAGGCTCTTGTAAACACCTTTCTCTATAATTCCCTTCAGTAAGCTATTTTCTTTCTCAAGTCTAACTTGGCTAAGAGAATCATTAGTGGAATCAAGAGAACTACTAGAAGAAACAACATTGGATTTAGCATGATTATTGTTACTACTAGAAGAATAATCTTTCTTATTCTCGTTGCTAGATTTTACTTGTGGCATGTAAGTAGACAAGAGTAAACACTTGGCAATGTAATAAGAACTTTTCTTGCGAAGATCATCATTGATTGCCTTTAAAAACTCATGCTCTTGCTCAAGGTTGAGCTTTTCAAAGCGTAACTTCTCATGAGTCTTTAAAAGTTCTCGATGATCTTCCAAGGTAGTTTCATGAGATAACTTAAGGTGTTTAGTTCTTTAGTTAGACGCTCAATCTTCTCCTTATCATTGTCATTTGTTTTATCTTGATTAGCATGTTTAATTGACGTTTCATCATAGTATTCATCACTAGAGTTGTCAACAAGGAAATCATCATCACCTAACAAGTCATCTTCATCACTATTGAAATCAACATACTTGGGGTGTGATACCTTTGGGCCTTTAGCCATGAAGCATCTTCCAATTCCTTCATTTGGTGAGTCAAATATGTCATAGGAGTTGATTGACACAAGTGCCAGACCGGCAACACCTTCATCTTGAGTATATTCGGAGTCGGAGTGATAACTTCTCTCGGAGTGATGGTCGAAGCCGGAGCCGGATACCCATTCACCAACATGAGCTTGATGTCTTCGCTTTCTGTAGCTCTTTGATGATTTGTCCTTCCTTTCCGAATCCTTGCTTCTTCGGGAGGTTCTTCGTTCATAACGATCATATCTACTCCTTCTCTCTCTTGATGGTGATTCTTCTCTTCTACTTCTTTTTTTAGGTGAATCTTCTCTCCTTTTGTAGGGAGCCGTACACTCATTGGAGTAGTGTCTGGGTCTTCCACAATTGTAGCAGTTACGTTCACGACTCGAAGATCTTTTGTCATTATAGGACCTTGACTTGGGACTTCTTTCCTTGCTTCTACTCTTGTAGAACTTGTTGAAGTTTTTCACCATTAGGCTCAATTCCTCATTGAAGGTTTGTTTCTCACTTGATGATGTAGGAGCATCACATGAGGCTTTGTAAGCACCACTTGACTTGTTGTGAAGCTCTTTCTTATCCTTGAGTGACAACTTATGAGCAATAATTCTTCCAATGACTTCCGTTGACTTGAGATCTTTGTAATTGGGAATCATTTGGATCCATGTGCACACGGTATCATATTTTCCATCCAAAGCCCTTAGGACCTTCTTGATGATGAATTTATCGGTCATCTCTTCACTTCCTAAGCCGGCAATCTCATTTGTGATGAGAGCAAGCCTAGAGTACATTTCAGCGACACCTTCACCATCATTCATTTTGAACTTGTCAAGTTGACTTTGGAGCACATCCAATTTGGATTCCTTGATGGAGTCGGTACCTTCGTGCATATCAATCAAAGTATCCCAAATTTCCTTTGCATTCTCAAGGCGGCTGATTTTGTTGAATTCTTCGGGGGCACAATCCGTTGAAGAGGATATCACAAGCTTGACCGTTGTATTGCAGCATCTTCAACTCTTCCGCGGTAGCTTCACGGTTCGGTTCTCTCCCAATGAAGAATTCACCTTGCAAGCCAATACACACAATTGCCCAAACGGCGGGGTTATGTCCAAGAATATGCATTTTCATCTTATGCTACCAACTAGCAAAATTAGTACAATCAAAGTAAGGACCTCTATGGTGGTAATTTCCCTTGCTGGACGCCATACTCTCCTAGGTTGTGAAACCAAGGCTATGATCACCAAAAGGTATGGAAATCAAGGCAAATGGAGACCAAAGCTCTGATATCAACTGTAGGATCTAAAGTATGTCTAGAGGGGGTGATTAGACTACTTGACCAAATAAAAACTTAAACTTTTCCCAATTTTAGTTCTCGGCAGATTTTAGCAACTTAGCACAAGTCAAGCAATCAAGATACGGTTCAAGAAGGTATGTAAAGAGTATATGAGCAGCGGAAAGTAAAGAATGCAACTTGCAAGAAAGTAAAGGGATGTGATATGAGTGTGCAAACACAATTGGAGAGACAGATGTTTTTGGCGTGGTTATGATAGGTGGTGCTATTGTACATCCACGTTGATGGAGACTTCAACCCACGAAGGGCAATAGTTGCGTGAGTCCATGGAGGGCTCCACCCACGAAGGGTCCATGAAGAAGCAACCTTGTCTATACCACCATGGCCATCGCCCACGAAGGACTTGCCTCACTAGGGTAGATCTTCACGAAGTAGGCGATCTCCTTGCCCTTGGTTCAACTCCACAATCTTGTCAGAGGCTCCCAAGTGACACCTAACCAATCTAGGAGACACCACTCTCCAAAAGGTCATAGATGGTGTGTTTTTGATGAACTCCTTACTCTTTTGCTTCTAATGATAGTCTCCCCAACACTCAACTCTCTCTCATAGGATTGGATTTGGTGGAAAGATGATTTGAGTGGAAAGCAACTTGGGGAAGGCTAGAGATCAAGATTCATATGGTTGGATTGGAATATCTTGGCCTCAACACATGAGTAGGTGGTTCTCTCTCAGAAAATGAATGCTGGAAGTGTAGGCACGTTCTGATGGCTTCCCTCACGAATGAGGAGAGGGTGGAGGGGTATATATAGCCTCCACACAAAATCTAACCGTTACACACAATTCACCAAACTCGGTGGGACCGAATCAGAAAACTCGGTCGGACCAATTTAGTTCATAATATGACCGTTAGGCATTTCGGTGGGACTGACACGTCAACTCGGTGGGACCGATATCATTAGGGTTAGGGCATAACTTAATCTCGGTTTGACCAATTACACAAACTCGGTTGGACCGACTTTGGTAATAAGCAAACTAGGGAGTTGGTCAGGAAAATTTGGTGGGACCGATTCGCTCGTCTCGGAGGGATCGAATCGTTACAAAAAGGAAACATAGAGTTTGCATTGCAAACTTGATGGGACCGATCGCTCATCTCGGTTAGACCGAAACGTTACGAAGGGAAACGGGGAGTTTGCAATCCCATCTCAGTGAGACCGAGATCCCTATCGGTTAGACCGAAGTGACTAGGGTTTTTGGCAGTGGCTATGTCAAATGAACTCGGTGGCGCCGGATGGATCAAATCGGTGGGGCCGAGTTTGACTTTTGGTTTGGGACATATGTGGATATGAGAAAGTGGTTAAGGGCTTTTGGAGCATATCACCAAGCATTTTGAGAAAGCAAGCCATTAAGCAACACCTCATCCCCTTTTAATAGTATTGGCTTTCTTATGGACTCAATGTGATCTTGGATCACTAAAATAGAAAATGTGGAGTCATGAACTTTAGTGCTTGAGCCAATCCTTTGTCCTTAGCATTTTGAGGGGTCCACATTCCTAATCCATGCCATGCCAATTATTGAACTTTCCTAAAAATATTCATCTTGAAAAGGCATTAGTTCAGTGAGCTATATGTTGTTAATCATTACCAAAACCACCCAGGGATAGTTGCACTTTCACATTTGATAGCACACAAGGTATTTGTAACACCCCAAAAATTTAACCAGGTTTTAGTTATTAAAATTTTGCCAAGAGTTAAAAATTTTGCCTGCAAGAATATTTCTGTTGATTTCAAAACCTTTCTTTTAATATTAAGGATTTATTTTTCCCAGGTGGATCCTTCCAAACATATTGAACTTCTATGCCATCTCATTAAAAAAATTCCTAATCAGTAGGATTATTTATTAAATTATTTCACCCTGAGCTATATTCATTAAAATGACTTGTTTTAAGTTTTGGAGCTCTTTTTGAACTACAACCATTTGATAAATTTAACTAAAAATTCCACCAAAATTTGGAGATGTCCTGTGATGCCTCTAAATCACTTTTGTGCATTAATATATTTATTTCATTGCATATTTTGAGTATTACACATGTTTTTCTTCTCTTGTCCAGTAGGCATTTTTGCACTGCAACCCTTTTAAATATTTGTTTCTAGCTTCCACCAAAATTATGGGATGTCAAAAGGAGCATATGATTCCATTATATGCAAAAATCCAGGGATGTTCTTTGAAATTTTTGAGTGAATCAACCTCATCTCCATCCTGGTCCAACATGATGGTTTGTGCAGCAACCATATTATTGCTTGCTCTTTGGCCCTTGATTCTTTCTCCTACTTGTAGTCCTCCATGCTAAACCCCTAAGTCCAGGAGCATGCAACCATTGGCATATTTTTGGTTCATGAAATAATGCCACTCACATCCTGTCCAGATTTGAAGTTCTGCAAAACTTGCACTAGCAAGTTTGTGCTTTTCACCAACTAACCTCACCACCTTCTTGTGCATCCAAGGAGACACTGATCTGGAAGATTTGGCCCCTCCAAGAATAGCCTAGGTGCCTTTAGCATTTTGACAAACACCTGGAGTGCATGGACTGATTTGGCATGATCTCAAGTATACACTATAAACATGACAACCTGACCAAACCACCATGTCCCTTGAGCTTCTCTCTATCACTAGCCTAGTTATGTTGCTTGCCAACCTCACCTGTGACCTGTAGCGTGCCACGGCATTGTGTCGAACACCTTCCGTGCGTGCACTGGACACACCCAGAGCGCGCGTATTGCACGAGCGGCGCCCGAGCCGCCGCGTCACGCCCCGCACTCACCCCAGCCTGTGACCGTCCGCAGCCGGCACGCCGTGTCCCCTTGCACGCTACATGCTCCCCCTCACCGCAATGCGCCAAGCAGAGCCTCGCCACGTCCCCGGCAAGCCAAGGACTAGCCGCAACGGCCGCCTGACGGCCCTGCTCAGGCCAGCACCGCCCAAGCCACCCCGGCTCGCCACCTACCCCTGTGAACAACGCAAGCTTATCCCCTCGCCCGTCGGCTAGCTACCGTCGTCGCCACGACGCCCTGACGCTACAGGGAGGCGGTTCGCCGTCGTCCTTATCGCCGGCCTCCTCGAACCGACCTCCACCGCCTATATAAGGGCCCCGGAGCTCAATCAAGTCCTCGATCAACCACCAGTGATCCTCCTAGAGCTACCCTGGCCAGCATTCGAGGAGGGGAAGGCCTTCTTCCCCGAGTCCGGCCAGTTTGGTTGCCGCCAAGCCCCGGTCGATTCCGTCGCCACCAGGGCCTCTCCCTCTCCAATCTCCCCACCGAGAACTCTCCCTCCCTCTCGCGAGTGCAACCCCTCGATCAATTTTGGTCGAAGACCACCGCAGCCCAAAAATCACTTTGTTCCCGAAGCCCCCTCCGCCGCAGAGCTCGCCGCCGGCGACTCCCTCCACCTCCGGCGACCCTGCGACCACCGGAAGGAGCGCCGAGGAGTGGAAGATCCATCCCTGCTCTTAGATGCCCGCGAAAAGACGCCGTTCTCAGGCAACGATCGCCGGACGCCCCGCCTCTGCTCGGGCAGAGAAGTGGAGGGAGTGGGGACTAGTCAAACCTGACCAGTGGGCCCCCTGGACCCACTGTCAGTGACCCAGCCCCGCCTCCACGCATTTAAGTGGAAGCGTAAAGACCCCGAATACGTCTCCCCATTTTGAAGGCGTATTCTACCCAAAGCGTTTTCTTTTCTGTTTATTATTAAAAACAGATTTTGACCAAATCTTTGACTGGCTTTATCTTTTTAAATATGACTCCAAATGAATTAATTCTTTTTCCTACCTCTCTCAAATTTGATCTAGTTTATTTTAAGACTTAATTGAAAAAATTTCCACACAACTTTTTGTGCTATTTTTAGTTTTGTGTGTTAATTATTTTATATGTTTAAAATAGGATTTTGAAGGAAGGAGAAATATTTCAAGAGGTTGAAATGCACCCTGCCTTCCCTTGACCTGAAGGCAAGCATTCTGAACCCTGGCATGATATTTTTGAGTGTTCATTGACACATTTATCACACTACCTCTCTTTTGGAGAAATTCTTATTTCATGTGAGATGATCATGTGCATGGATGCATATTTGAGATTTCCATGCTGTTGGAAATGATCACACTTGTGATGATAATAATTCTCATGTGCCTTGCATGCATACCGGCAGGAACCCGGGAAAACCTCTGCCTTGGGTAGGCATGAGTTTGTCGCCGGTCTCCGTCGGGACTGTTATGTCTAGTATGGCATGGTAAGGTAATATGAGCGGTGACTCTGTTGGTTGAAATATATTCGTTATGCTAATCATGCAGGGAATACTTAAACCTCCTGAGTCGACCATAGATCGAGTCTTGTTCCAGTAACCCCCATACTTGTTTCGTACTACCACTCGTCTCTACAAAAAGTAGAGTACAGTTCAGTAAGTTGTCAACCTCTTCCTAGCACACACCGTACAGAGAGGCCAGGGTGGAAGATACCGGTTGTAGCTGGTAGGCAGGCCACCTGGTCCGGGGGCATGGGTGTTTCCGGTTGAGACCAAGAGGGGAGGCCACCCCTTAGAGCATGCAATATAAATTTGATCCCATGCTACGCGAGGTTGTAGCCTCCCCACTTAGAGTTTGCTTGACAGGTGTCGTGGGTGACTCCAGACACGTGTGAGTTAAGTGGGTGTGTGCAAGTTAGGTGTGTTTTCAATAAAAAGACCGTAGACGGAATTAGTCCCGATGGACTAAAGAAATCCGTTACTCATGGGTAAAGAGTACACCCTCTGCAGAGATTAAACCCATCATATAGCCGTGTCCATGGTTAAGGATTATAGTCTGGGATGGGTAGAGTGTCGATCTTAGTGTCGGTCTTCGGAGGTGAAACTATTAAATCAGAACTGATATTACAACTTGTGACATGTGATATTGATGAGTATTATTTTGTTATGGACTAACCCGTGATATTATTGGTATTTATCAAATATCCCTGGGATGGTTCTACCTCTTGAATATTCACTATGATTGTTTTTCTTTCAAAGCCCTTTATGTGGTGTCGCTCAGACGCCCGACTGTGGCATTTCTTTTAAAGCCCTGTCTGTGATGTCGCTCAGACGTCCGACTGTGGCATTTATTTTAAAGCCCTTTATGTGGTGTCGCTCAGACGCCCGACTGTGGCATTTCTTTTAAAGCCCTTTATGTGGTGTCGCTCAGACGCCCGACTGTGGCATGCTTGTTATTTATTTCATTATATTTTTAATACTTCTATGATATTACATATTCATATATAACATGCTTACACGCATCAGAGTTATATTTATATTTTTGTGACTGACGTCATGAGTATAAAATATTTTCAGCACATCATGGCAATATTATCCCTGTGTTCATAATGTTTGCGAGTACATTCAAAGTACTCACTGGCTTGTCCCTGGCTATTGTCTTGGCCAGATTTCTTGCGCGGAGAGGAGCGACCGTGATGACAGCCCAGAACCTATGCAACGGTGATAACAGCCTCGCGAAGATAGGAGTTAACCTGGTCAGTTGTTCCCGTGGGAAATGGAGTTCCATGGACACTGATGTTTCACAACCCGCTTTCGCCAGCAACTGATAGAAACCATTTGTTGTACTCACAGACCAGAATAGTCTTGTACTACATATTTTATGTTTTGCTTGGAATTTCTGTAAAAGTTGGTGCCTCATCAGCTAACAGTTATCCTGGGGCTGATGAGTACAAGGGCCATTTTTTGGAATTAATACCCGGAGAATCGGTCCCCACAAACTTGGTATCAGAGCCAGGCTGACCATTGGCTAATCCTATCTTAGCCAGGTCGGATAACTTAGGTAAACCAACCTAACAGACCCTAACCAAAACCCCAGCCAAGCTTCCCGTGCAAGATAGCCACACAGTAATTCTGACACTTTTGGCAGTCGGTGCCCAACCTATCAGTCTAGCCTGTGGATCACACGCAAATGACTGATGGCAAAAATGTCTCATTCGCAAGCATGCGAAGGAAGACTCTGTTCCCTTTTCTATAAAAAGGGCACGCTAACCTCAACCCGGCCCAGCACGGCCTCTTCCCCAACCTAGCCACAATGACTGGTCCCATAGTGCACAATGAGACCACAGCAACCAATCTTGGAGGTTTCGTGACCATACTCGCAAACCTCACCCGTCATGCCTACGCGTTAGAAGAGCCCCCAGAATATGTTGTGTACCAAGGACCCATGAGAGGTGAAGACCGCCAATTTTGGGCCACTGTGCACATCTATGGTAGGGGTCTATCTCCAGAACGCCCCTACAGGTTCACCGGAAGAACAACTTCCTTCGAGCCACAAGCCATCCAGCTAGCTGCTCGAGAGGCTATAGTTCAACTTCGGCAGTTGTCGCCCAGAGTTAACTGTCGCTCGTTCTACTACTACCCCAGGCGTGAAGGGTACGGTAGACCACCCCAAGTTGCCAACGGAGATCACGAGACAGATCCCGCATTGTTGCACCTAGTGCGCTATGTAAGTGCACTAGAGGCATTGTTTGATCAAATCACTATTGATCTGATCGCAGCTCGAGGAGAGCTGGTTCGTCGAGCCCCAGCAAGAAGAGAAGACGAGCCCGATGCCGACAACCCAGTCGTGTTGTTTGGACACCCGATCAAGACCCTGAGGTCAGCCCCAGCCATCATCCAAGATATTGCGGTGACCCCAGAAGTGCTTCGACGCCTTTTGGGAACACACTCCAACGGGATTGTGGCCAACAATCCCCGCGATGGTCATCATCGCTACCCCGACCCTGCAGTTCCTCCGCCATCTCCAACTAATCCCGGCAGTGAGACCCGTGGAGAAGCCTCGACATCCACCAGGCACGCCCGTTTAGACGTAAACGAGCTACACTAAGCCGTACGAGTAGTACCGAGTTTTAGTGTGCCCTCGCTTTGTAATCGTGCGACCTTGTATGTAAACGCAGCCCGTCATTGTTTTAATAGTAGCCTTGCGTATTTTTTCAGCGCGTAGTTGCATATTTTCCGGGCACAGCTACCAAAACCAACCTCGACGACAACCACAGTAACACGTCTCTTTATGAGATATGTGTATCTCTGACACTGACCCGACCTTTGGAGCTAAGCTGGCAAATTTATTACCTTTCACCACGGTAAAGTGACCCAGCTCCATTGCTATATAAGGGCCACCTTGTGACCTTACCCAGCACCCCTCACCTTGTGCACCACCCTCACAACCTTTTTACTGTCATGCCGAGCCCCAGTATTCATCTAAGAACCCCAGATGCAACCCCAGGTAGCTTTGTCAAAATATTGTGGGACTTTACCTGCAGTACCAAGGGTTCTACCCAGCCACCCCAGTACGAGCTGTTCAAATCAAGAATCACCTTTTCCACCTCGGAATATTGGGCAGCAGTACACATTCCTCCCATAGACCCCAACCAAGATCCAACGGAAGTTTCCTTCATGGGGAAATCTATGCCGACCCCACACTTGGCCATAGAAGCTGCTGCGAACGAAGCGATTGCTCGTCTTCGATCCGCAGTACCCTATGCCCGCGAACGAGGATATTACTACTTTCCGAGCCGTGCAGCACCCGGGGGAGTAACGACTTTTCCCGGTGGACGGATTGAGAGAGACCCAGTACTGGCCAACCTTATCCAGTACATCATCGCGCAAGAGCATTTGAATCAGCAAGTGATGGATTATCTCCAGAATCTCACTGATCTGAACCCTCAGATTGCAATCGGCAGACCACTGAGGCCCGATCCGGAGAGACTCATACATCGACTGGTCAATCCACTTCCTCCGATAGAAGAAGAGTGTACCCCTCTACCAGAGACATTTTATCGGGACCCCGTCCAGTTACCGTTTTCATTTTAGACGTCACTGCTGTGTTTGTTATTGCAACATTTATTGTTACGTTGTAACTTGTGCATGGTACCTCGAATTTGTGCATCGAGTCGTGTATTTAGTTTCTACTAGTATGAGTAGTTTTTTTCGTGATTAACTTGTGTAACCGCGAAAAAAATCCTAGAATGAGATTTATTTTCCCTAAGTTGCTGCCTCACTGCTTGGATTATTTTTATTCACGCAGCACCACGGCAGCAGACTCACAACCGCTCGAACTCATATGGAACTTTTGTTTTTCGCAACGTCTCTTAGCAAATCTCGAGGACGAGATTTTTTCTTAAGGGGGGTAGTAACTGTAACACCCCAAAAATTTAACCAGGTTTTAGTTATTAAAATTTTGGCAAGAGTTAAAATTTTTGCCTGCAAGAATATTTCTGTTGATTTCAAAACCTTTCTTTTAATATTAAGGATTTATTTTTCCTAGGTGGATCCTTCCAAACATATTGAACTTCTATGCCATCTCATTAAAACAAATTCCTAATTAGTAGGATTATTTATTAAATTATTTCACCCTGAGCTATATTCATTAAAATGACTTGTTTTAAGTTTTGGAGCTCTTTTTGAACTACAACCATTTGATAAATTTAACTAAAAATTCCACCAAAATTTGGAGATGTCCTGTGATGCCTCTAAATCACTTTTGTGCATTAATATATTTATTTCATTGCATATTTTGAGTATTACACATGTTTTTCTTCTCTGGTCCAGTAGGCATTTTTGCACTGCAACCCTTTTAAATATTTGTTTCTAGCTTCCACCAAAATTATGGGATGTCAGTAGGAGCATATGATTCCATTATATGCAAAAATCCAGGGATGTTCTTTGAAATTTTTGAGTGAATCAACCTCATCTCCATCCTGGTCCAACATGATGGTTTGTGCAGCAACCATATTATTGCTTGCTCTTTGGCCCTTGATTCTTTCTCCTACTTGTAGTCCTCCATGCTAAACCCCTAAGTCCAGGAGCATGCAACCATTGGAATATTTTTGGTTCATGAAATAATGCCACTCACATCCTGTCCAGATTTGAAGTTCTGCAAAACTTGCACTAGCAAGTTTGTGCTTTTCACCAACTAACCTCACCACCTTCTTGTGTATCCAAGGAGACACTGATCTGGAAGATTTGGCCCCTCCAAGAATAGCCTAGGTGCCTTTGGCATTTTGACAAACACCTGGAGTGCATGGACTGATTTGGCATGATCTCAAGTATACACTATAAACATGACAACCTGACCAAACCACTGTGTCCCTTGAGCTTCTCTCTATCACTAGCCTAGTTATGTTGCTTGCCAACCTCACCTGTGACCTGTAGCGTGCCACGGCATTGTGTCGAACACCTTCCGTGCATGCACTGGACGCGCCCAGAGCGCGCATATTGCACGAGTGATGCCTGAGCCGCCGCGTCACGCCCCGCACTCACCCCAGCCCGTGACCGACCGTAGCCGGCACGCCGTGTCCCCTTGCGCGCTACATGCTCCCCCTCACCGCAACGTGCCAAGTGGAGCCTCGCCGCGTCCCCTGCAAGCCAAGGACTAGCCGCCACTGTCGCCCGACAGTCCTGCTCAGGCCAGCGCCGCCCAAGACACCCCGGCTCGCCACCTGCCCCTGTGAACAACGCAAGCTTATCCCCTTGCCCGTCGGCTAGCTACCGTCGTCACCACGATGCCCTGACGCTATAGGGAGGCGGTTCGCCGTCGTCCTTATCACCGGCCGCCTCGAACCGACCTCCACCGCCTATATAAGGGCCCCGGAGCTCAATCAAGTCCTCGATCAACCTCCAGTGATCCTCCTAGAGCTACCCTGGCCAGCATTCGAGGAGGGGAAGGCCTTCTTCCCCGAGTCCGGCCAATTCGGTCGCCGCCAAGCCCCGGTCGATTCCGTCGCCACCAGGGTCTCTCCCTCTCCAATCTCTCCACCAAGAACTCTCCCTCCCTCTCGCGAGTGCAACCCCTCGATCAATTTTGGTCGGAGACCACCGCAGCCCAAAAATCACTTTGTTCCCGAAGCCCCCTCCGCCGCGGAGCTCGCCGCCGGCGACTCCCTCCACCTCCGGCGACCCTGCGACCATCGAAAGGACCGCCGAGGAGTGGCAGATCCATCCCTGCTCTTAGATGCCCGCGAAAAGACACCGTTCTCCGGCGACGATCGCCGGACGCCCCGCCTTTGCTCAGACAGAGAAGAGGAGGGAGTGGGGACTGGTCAAACCTGACCAGTGGGCCCCCTGGACCCACTGTCAGTGACCCAGCCCTGCCTCCACGCATTTAAGTGGAAGCGTAAAGACCCCGAGTACGTCTCCCCGTTTATAGGCGTATTCTGCCCGAAGCATTTTCTTTTCTGTTTATTATTAAAAACAGATTTTGACCAAATCTTTGACTGGCTTTATCTTTTTAAATATGACTCCAAATGAATTATTTCTTTTTCCTACCTCTCTCAAATTTGATCTAGTTTATTTTAAGATTTAATTGAAAAAGTTTCCAAACAACTTTTTGTGCTATTTTTAGTTTTGTGTGTTAATTCTTTTATATATTTAAAATAGGATTTTGAAGGAAGGAGAAATATTTCAAGAGGTTGAAATGCACCCTGCCTTCCCTTGACCTGAAGGCAAGCATTCTGAACCCTGGCATGATATTTTTGAGTGTTCGTTGACACATTTATCACACTACCTCTCTTTTGGAGAAATTGTTATTTCATGTGAGATGATCATGTGCATGGATGCATATTTGAGATTTCCATGCTGTTGGAAATGATCACACTTGTGATGATAATCATTCTCATGTGCCTTGCATGCATACCGGCAGGAACCCGAGAAAACCTCTGCCTTGGGTAGGCATGAGTTTGTCGCCGGTCTCCGTCGGGACGGTTATGTCTGGTATGGCATGGTAAGGTAATATGAGCGGTGACTCTGTTGGTTGAAATATATTCTTTATGCTAATCATGCAGGGAATACTTAAACCTCCTGAGTCGACCATAGATCGAGTCTTCTTCCAGTAACCCCCATACTTGTTTCGTACTACCACTCGTCTCAACAACAAGTAGAGTATGGTTCAGTAAGTTGTCAACCTCTTCCTAGCACACACCGTACAGAGAGGCCAGGGTGGAAGATACCGGTTGTAGCTGGTAGGGAGGCCACCTGGTCCGGGGGCATGGGTGTTTCCGGTTGAGACTGAGAGGGGAGGCCACCCCTTAGAGCGCGCAATATAAATTTGATCCCATGCTACTCGAGGTTGTAGCCTCCCCACTTAGAGTTTGCTTGACAGGTGTCGTGGGTGATTCCAGACACGTGTGAGTTAAGCTGGTGTGTGCAAGTTAGGTGTGTTTTCAACAAAAAGATCGTAGACGGAATTAGTCCCGATGGACTAAAGAAATCCGTTACTCGTGGGTAAAGAGTACACCCTCTGCAGAGAATAAACCCATCGTATAGCCGTGTCCATGGTTAAGGATTACAGTCTGGGATGGGTAGAGTGTCGGTCTTAGTGTCGGTCTTCGGAGGTGAAACTATTAAATCAGAACTGATATTACAACTTGTGACATGTGATATTGATGAGTATTATTTTGTTATAGACTAACCCGTGATATTATTGGTATTTATCAAATATCCCTGGGATGGTTCTACCTCCTGAATATTCACTATGATTGCTTTTCTTTCAAAGCCCTTTATGTGGTGTCGGTCAAACGCCCGACTGTGGCATTTCTTTTAAAGCCCTGTCTGTGATGTCGCTCAGACGTCCGACTGTGGCATTTATTTTAAAGCCCTTTATGTGGTGTCGCTCAGACGCCCAACTGTGGCATTTCTTTTAAAGCCCTTTATGTGGTGCCCCTCAGACGCCCGACTGTGGCATTTCTTTTAAAGCCCTTTATGTGGTGTCGCTCAGACGCCCGACTGTGGCATGCTTGTTATTTATTTCATTATATTTTTAATACTTCTATGATATTACATATTCATATATAACATGCTTACACGCATCAGAGTTATATTTATATTTTTGTGACTGACGTCATGAGTATAAAATATTTTCAGCACATCATGGCAATATTATCCCTGTGTTCATAATGTTTGCGAGTACATTCAAAGTACTCACTGGCTTGTCCCTGGCTATTGTCTTGGCCAGATTTCTTGCGCGGAGAGGAGCGACCGTGATGACAGCCCAGAACCTATGCAACGGTGATAACAGCCTCGCGAAGATAGGAGTTAACCTGGTCAGTTGTTCCCGTGGGAAATGGAGTTCCATGGACACTGATGTTTCACAACCCGCTTTCGCCAGCAACCGATAGAAACCATTTGTTGTACTCACAGACCAGAATAGTCTTGTACTACATATTTTATGTTTTGCTTGGAATTTCTGTAAAAGTTGGTGCCTCATCAGCTAACAGTTATCCTGGGGCTGATGAGTACAAGGGCCATTTTTTGGGAATTAATACCCGGAGAATCGGTCCCCACAAACTTGGTATCAGAGCCAGGCTGACCATTGGCTAATCCTATCTTAGCCAGGTCGGATAACTTAGGTAAACCAACCTAACAGACCCTAACCAAAACCCCAGCCAAGCTTCCCGTGCAAGATAGCCACACAGTAATTCTGACACTTTTGGCAGTCGGTGCCCAACCTATCAGTCTAGCCTGTGGATCACACGCAAATGACTGATGGCAAAAATGTCTCATTCGCAAGCATGCAAAGGAAGACTCTGTTCCCTTTTCTATAAAAAGGGCACGCTAACCTCAACCCGGCCCAGCACGGCCTCTTCCCCAACCTAGCCACAATGACTGGTCCCATAGTGCACAATGAGACCACAGCAACCAATCTTGGAGGTTTCGTGACCATACTCGCAAACCTCACCCGTCATGCCTACGCGTTAGAAGAGCCCCCAGAATATGTTGTGTACCAAGGACCCATGAGAGGTGAAGACCGCCAATTTTGGGCCACTGTGCACATCTATGGTAGGGGTCTATCTCCAGAATGCCCCTACAGGTTCACCGGAAGAACAACTTCCTTCGAGCCACAAGCCATCCAGCTAGCTGCTCGAGAGGCTATAGTTCAACTTCGGCAGTTGTCGCCCAGAGTTAACTGTCGCTCGTTCTACTACTACCCCAGGCGTGAAGGGTATGGTAGACCACCCCAAGTTGCCAACGGAGATCACGAGACAGATCCCGCATTGTTGCACCTAGTGCGCTATGTAAGTGCACTAGAGGCATTGTTTGATCAAATCACTATTGATCTGATCGCAGCTCGAGGAGAGCTGGTTCGTCGAGCCCCAGCAAGAAGAGAAGACGAGCCCGATGTCGACAACCCAGTCGTGTTGTTTGGACACCCGATCAAGACCCTGAGGTCAGCCCCAGCCATCATCCAAGATATTGCGGTGACCCCAGAAGTGCTTCGACGCCTTTTGGGAACACACTCCAACGGGATTGTGGCCAACAATCCCCGCGATGGTCATCATCGCTACCCCGACCCTGCAGTTCCTCCGCCATCTCCAACTAATCCCGGCAGTGAGACCCGTGGAGAAGCCTCGACATCCACCAGGCACGCCCGTTTAGACGTAAACGAGCTACACTAAGCCGTACGAGTAGTACCGAGTTTTAGTGTGCCCTCGCTTTGTAATCGTGCGACCTTGTATGTAAACGCAGCCCGTCATTGTTTTAATAGTAGCCTTGCGTATTTTTTCAGCGCGTAGTTGCATATTTTCCGGGCACAGCTACCAAAACCAACCTCGACGACAACCACAGTAACACGTCTCTTTATGAGATATGTGTATCTCTGACACTGACCCGACCTTTGGAGCTAAGCTGGCAAATTTATTACCTTTCACCACGGTAAAGTGACCCAGCTCCATTGCTATATAAGGGCCACCTTGTGACCTTACCCAGCACCCCTCACCTTGTGCACCACCCTCACAACCTTTTTCCTGTCATGCCGAGCCCCAGTATTCATCTAAGAACCCCAGATGCAACCCCAGGTAGCTTTGTCAAAATATTGTGGGACTTTACCTGCAGTACCAAGGGTTCTACCCAGCCACCCCAGTACGAGCTGTTCAAATCAAGAATCACCTTTTCCACCTCGGAATATTGGGCAGCAGTACACATTCCTCCCATAGACCCCAACCAAGATCCAACGGAAGTTTCCTTCATGGGGAAATCTATGCCGACCCCACACTTGGCCATAGAAGCTGCTGCGAACGAAGCGATTGCTCGTCTTCGATCCGCAGTACCCTATGCCCGCGAACGAGGATATTACTACTTTCCGAGCCGTGCAGCACCCGGGGGAGTAACGACTTTTCCCGGTGGACGGATTGAGAGAGACCCAGTACTGGCCAACCTTATCCAGTACATCATCGCGCAAGAGCATTTGAATCAGCAAGTGATGGATTATCTCCAGAATCTCACTGATCTGAACCCTCAGATTGCAATCGGCAGACCACTGAGGCCCGATCCGGAGAGACTCATACATCGACTGGTCAATCCACTTCCTCCGATAGAAGAAGAGTGTACCCCTCTACCAGAGACATTTTATCGGGACCCCGTCCAGTTACCGTTTTCATTTTAGACGTCACTGCTGTGTTTGTTATTGCAGCATTTATTGTTACGTTGTAACTTGTGCATGGTACCTCGAATTTGTGCAACGAGTCGTGTATTTAGTTTCTACTAGTATGAGTAGTTTTTTTCGTGATTAACTTGTGTAACCGCGAAAAAAATCCTAGAATGAGATTTCTTTTCCCTAAGTTGCTGCCTCACTGCTTGGATTATTTTTATTCACGCAGCACCACGGCAGCAGACTCACAACCGCTCGAACTCATATGGAACTTTTGTTTTTCGCAACGTCTCTTAGCAAATCTCGAGGACGAGATTTTTTCTTAAGGGGGGTAGTAATTGTAACACCCCAAAAATTTAACCAGGTTTTAGTTATTAAAATTTTGGCAAGAGTTAAAATTTTTGCCTGCAAGAATATTTCTGTTGATTTCAAAACCTTTCTTTTAATATTAAGGATTTATTTTTCCCAGGTGGATCCTTCCAAACATATTGAACTTCTATGCCATCTCATTAAAACAAATTCCTAATTAGTAGGATTATTTATTAAATTATTTCACCCTGAGCTATATTCATTAAAATGACTTGTTTTAAGTTTTGGAGCTCTTTTTGAACTACAACCATTTGATAAATTTAACTAAAAATTCCACCAAAATTTGGAGATGTCCTGTGATGCCTCTAAATCACTTTTGTGCATTAATATATTTATTTCATTGCATATTTTGAGTATTACACATGTTTTTCTTCTCTGGTCCAGTAGGCATTTTTGCACTGCAACCCTTTTAAATATTTGTTTCTAGCTTCCACCAAAATTATGGGATGTCAGTAGGAGCATATGATTCCATTATATGCAAAAATCCAGGGATGTTCTTTGAAATTTTTGAGTGAATCAACCTCATCTCCATCCTGGTCCAACATGATGGTTTGTGCAGCAACCATATTATTGCTTGCTCTTTGGCCCTTGATTCTTTCTCCTACTTGTAGTCCTCCATGCTAAACCCCTAAGTCCAGGAGCATGCAACCATTGGAATATTTTTGGTTCATGAAATAATGCCACTCACATCCTGTCCAGATTTGAAGTTCTGCAAAACTTGCACTAGCAAGTTTGTGCTTTTCACCAACTAACCTCACCACCTTCTTGTGTATCCAAGGAGACACTGATCTGGAAGATTTGGCCCCTCCAAGAATAGCCTAGGTGCCTTTGGCATTTTGACAAACACCTGGAGTGCATGGACTGATTTGGCATGATCTCAAGTATACACTATAAACATGACAACCTGACCAAACCACCGTGTCCCTTGAGCTTCTCTCTATCACTAGCCTAGTTATGTTGCTTGCCAACCTCACCTGTGACCTGTAGCGTGCCACGGCATTGTGTCGAACACCTTCCGTGCATGCACTGGACGCGCCCAGAGCGCGCATATTGCACGAGTGGTGCCTGAGCCGCCGCGTCACGCCCCGCACTCACCCCAGCCCGTGACCGACCGTAGCTGGCACGCCGTGTCCCCTTGCGCGCTACATGCTCCCCCTCACCGCAACGTGCCAAGCGGAGCCTCGCCGCGTCCCCTGCAAGCCAAGGACTAGCCGCCACGGTCGCCCGACAGTCCTGCTCAGGCCAGCGCCGCCCAAGCCACCCCGGCTCGCCACCTGCCCCTGTGAACAACGCAAGCTTATCCCCTTGCCCGTCGGCTAGCTACCGTCGTCACCACGATGCCCTGACGCTACAGGGAGGCGGTTCGCCGTCGTCCTTATCGCCGGCCGCCTCGAACCGACCTCCACCGCCTATATAAGGGCCCCGGAGCTCAATCAAGTCCTCGATCAACCTCCAGTGATCCTCCTAGAGCTACCCTGGCCAGCATTCGAGGAGGGGAAGGCCTTCTTCCCCGAGTCCGGCCAATTCGGTCGCCGCCAAGCCCCGGTCGATTCCGTCGCCACCAGGGTCTCTCCCTCTCCAATCTCTCCACCAAGAACTCTCCCTCCCTCTCGCGAGTGCAACCCCTCGATCAATTTTGGTCGGAGACCACCGCAGCCCAAAAATCACTTTGTTCCCGAAGCCCCCTCCGCCGCGGAGCTCGCCGCCGGCGACTCCCTCCACCTCCGGCGACCCTGCGACCATCGAAAGGACCGCCGAGGAGTGGCAGATCCATCCCTGCTCTTAGATGCCCGCGAAAAGACACCGTTCTCCGGCGACGATCGCCGGACGCCCCGCCTTTGCTCAGACAGAGAAGAGGAGGGAGTGGGGACTGGTCAAACCTGACCAGTGGGCCCCCTGGACCCACTGTCAGTGACCCAGCCCTGCCTCCACGCATTTAAGTGGAAGCGTAAAGACCCCGAGTACGTCTCCCCGTTTATAGGCGTATTCTGCCCGAAGCATTTTCTTTTCTGTTTATTATTAAAAACAGATTTTGACCAAATCTTTGACTGGCTTTATCTTTTTAAATATGACTCCAAATGAATTATTTCTTTTTCCTACCTCTCTCAAATTTGATCTAGTTTATTTTAAGATTTAATTGAAAAAGTTTCCAAACAACTTTTTGTGCTATTTTTAGTTTTGTGTGTTAATTCTTTTATATGTTTAAAATAGGATTTTGAAGGAAGGAGAAATATTTCAAGAGGTTGAAATGCACCCTGCCTTCCCTTGACCTGAAGGCAAGCATTCTGAACCCTGGCATGATATTTTTGAGTGTTCGTTGACACATTTATCACACTACCTCTCTTTTGGAGAAATTGTTATTTCATGTGAGATGATCATGTGCATGGATGCATATTTGAGATTTCCATGCTGTTGGAAATGATCACACTTGTGATGATAATCATTCTCATGTGCCTTGCATGCATACCGGCAGGAACCCAGGAAAACCTCTGCCTTGGGTAGGCATGAGTTTGTCGCCGGTCTCCGTCGGGACGGTTATGTCTGGTATGGCATGGTAAGGTAATATGAGCGGTGACTGTGTTGGTTGAAATATATTCGTTATGCTAATCATGCAGGGAATACTTAAACCTCCTGAGTCGACCATAGATCGAGTCTTCTTCCAGTAACCCCCATACTTGTTTCGTACTACCACTCGTCTCAACAACAAGTAGAGTACGGTTCAGTAAGTTGTCAACCTCTTCCTAGCACACACCATACAGAGAGGCCAGGGTGGAAGATACCGGTTGTAGCTGGTAGGGAGGCCACCTGGTCCGGGGGCATGGGTGTTTCCGGTTGAGACTGAGAGGGGAGGCCACCCCTTAGAGCGCGCAATATAAATTTGATCCCATGCTACGCGAGGTTGTAGCCTCCCCACTTAGAGTTTGCTTGACAGGTGTCGTGGGTGATTCCAGACACGTGTGAGTTAAGCTGGTGTGTGCAAGTTAGGTGTGTTTTCAACAAAAAGATCGTAGACGGAATTAGTCCCGATGGACTAAAGAAATCCGTTACTCGTGGGTAAAGAGTACACCCTCTGCCGAGAATAAACCCATCGTATAGCCGTGTCCATGGTTAAGGATTACAGTCTGGGATGGGTAGAGTGTCGGTCTTAGTGTCGGTCTTCGGAGGTGAAACTATTAAATTAGAACTGATATTACAACTTGTGACATGTGATATTGATGAGTATTATTTTGTTATGGACTAACCCGTGATATTATTGGTATTTATCAAATATCCCTGGGATGGTTCTACCTCCTGAATATTCACTATGATTGCTTTTCTTTCAAAGCCCTTTATGTGGTGTCGGTCAAACGCCCGACTGTGGCATTTCTTTTAAAGCCCTGTCTGTGATGTCGCGCAGACGTCCGACTGTGGAATTTCTTTTAAAGCCCTTTATGTGGTGTCACTCAGACGCCCGACTGTGGCATTTCTTTTAAAGCCCTTTATGTGGTGTCGCTCAGACGCCCAACTGTGGCATTTCTTTTAAAGCCCTTTATGTGGTGTCGCTCAGATGCCCGACTATGGCATGCTTGTTATTTATTTCATTATATTTTTAATACTTCTATGATATTACATATTCATATATAACATGCTTACATGCATCGGAGTTATATTTATATTTTTGTGACTGACGTCATGAGTATAAAATATTTTCAGCACATCATGGCAATATTATCCCCGTGTTCATAATTTTTGCGAGTACATTCAAAGTACTCACTGGCTTGTCCCTGGCTATTGTCTTGGCCAGATTTCTTGCGCGGAGTGGAGCGACCGTGATGACAGCCCAGAACCTATGCAATGGTGATAACAGCCTCGCGAAGATAGGAGTTAACCTGGTCAGCTGTTCCCGTGGGAAATGGAGTTCCATGGACACTGATGTTTCACAACCCGCTTCCGCCAACAACCGATAGAAACCATTTGTTGTACTCACAGACCAGAATGGTCTTGTACTACATATTTTATGTTTTGCTTGGAATTTCTGTATCAAGTTGGTGCCTCATCAGCTAACAGTTATCCTAGGGCTGATGAGTACAAGGGCCATTTTTTGGGAATTAATACCCGGAGAATCGGTCCCATCAGTATTCCTCCGGTATCTGGGAGTTGTATAATCTCATAGTCGAAGGAATATGTATTTGTCATCAAGAAAGCAATAGAAATAAACTGAACGATCAATATGCTAAGCTAACGGATGGGTCTTGTCCATCACATCATTCTCCTAATGATGTGATCCCGTTATCAAATGGCAACACATGTCTATGGTTAGGAAACCTTAACCATCTTTGATCAACGAGCTATTCTAGTAGAGGCTTACTAGGGACACGGTATTTGTTTATGTATTCACACATGTATTTAAGTTTCCGATCAATACAATTCTAGCACGAATAATAAACTTTTATCATGAATAAAGAAAAATAAAATAACGACTTTATTATTGCCTCTAGGGCATATTTCCTTCAGTCTCCCACTTGCACTAGAGTGAATAATCTAGATTACATTGTAATGAATCTAACACCCATGGAGTCTTGGTGCTAGTCATGTTTTCCTCGCGGAAGAGGCTTAGTCAACGGGTCTGCCACATTCAGATTCGTATGTATTTTGCAAATCTCTATGTCTCCATCCTTGACCTTTTCACGAATGGAGTTGAAGCATCTCTTGATGTGTTCGGTTCTCTTCCTTCGCCAAGGCAATTGCTCCAGTGTTGTCAGAAAAGATTTTCATTATACCCGATGCATTGGGTATTACACCCAGATCGGATATGAACTCCTTCATCCAGACTCCTTCATGTGCTGCTTCTGAAGTAGCTATGTACTCCGCTTCACACGTAGATCCTGCCACGATGCTTTGTTTGGAACTACACCAACTGACAGCTCCACCATTCAATATAAATGCATATCCGGTTAGTGTCTAAGCTAACATCGATGTAACCATTTACGATGAGCTCTTCATCACCTCCATAAACGAGAAACATATCATTTGTCCTTTTCAGGTACTTCAGGATGTTCTTGACCGCTGTCCAGTGATCCACTCCTGGATTACTTTGGTACCTCCCTGCCAGACTTATGGCAAGGCACACATCAGGTCTGGTACACAGCATAGCATACATGATAAAACCTATGGCTGAGGAATACGGAATGACTTTCATTTTCTGTCTATCTTCTAAAGTGGCCAGGCTTCGAGTCTGACTCAACTTCACACCTTGTAACAGAGGCATGAACTCTTTCTTTGACTAATCAATTTTGAACTTCTTCAAAACTTTATCAATATATGTGCTTTGTGAAAGGCCTATCAAGCGTCTTGGTCTATCTCTATAGATCTTGATGGCCAATATATAAGCAGCTTCACTGAGGTATTTGATTGAAAAATTCTTATTCATGTATCCTTTTATGCTAAGAAATTCTATATCATTTCCAATCAATAATATGTCATCCACATATAATATTAGAAATGCTATAGATCTCCCACTCATTTTGTTGTAGATACAGGCTTCACCATAAGTCTGTATAAAACCATATGCTTTGATCACCTCATCAAAGCTTATATTCCAAATCCGAGATGCTTGCACCAGTCCATAGATGGATCGCTGGAGCTTGCACACTTTGTTAGCACCTTTATGATCGATAAAATCTTCTGGTTGCATCATATACAATGCTTCTTTAAGAAATCCATTAAGGAATGCAGTTTTGACGTCCATTTGCCAGATTCCATAATCATAAAATGCGGCAATTGCTAACATGATTTGGACAGACTTAAGCATCGCTACGGGCGAGAAAGTCTCATCATAGTCAACTCCTTGAACTTGTCAAAAACCTTTTGCAACAAGTCGAGCTTTGTAGACAGTAACATTACCAGCAGCGTCAGTCTTCTTCTTGAAGATCCATTTATGTTCTATGGCTTGCCGATCATCGGGCAAGTCCACCAAAGTCCATACTTTGTTCTCATACATGGATCCTATCTCAGATTTCATGGCCTCAAGCCATCTGTCAGAATCTGGGCTTATCATAGCTTCTTCATAGTTTGTAGGTTCGCCTTGGTCTAATAACATGACTTCCAGGACAGGATTACCGTACCACTCCAGTGCAGATCGTGCTCTGTTCGACCTATGAGGTCCAGTAGTAACTTGATCTGAAGTTTCATGATCATCATCATTAGCTTCCTCTCTAGTTGGTGTAGGCATCACGGGAACGGATTTCTCTGATGTGCTACTTTCCAATTTGAGAGAAGGTACGATCACCTCATCAAGTTCTACTTTCCTCCCACTCACTTCTTTCAAGAGAAACTCCTTCTCTAGAAAGGGTCCATTCTTGGCAACAAAGATCTTGCCTTCGAAACTGTGGTACAAGGTGTACCCAATTATTTCCTTAGGGTATCCTATGAAGATGCACTTCTCCAATTTGGGTTCGAGCTTATCAGGCTAAAGCCTAAGCATCACATCACCAAACTTTAAGAAATGACAGCTTAGGTTTCTTGCCAAACCATAGTTCATACAGTGTCATCTCAACGGATTTACATGGTGCCCTATTTAACGTGAATGCGGCTGTCTCTAATGCATAACCCCAAAATGATAGTGGTAAATCGGTAAGAGACATCATAGAATGCACCATATCCGATAAAGTATGGTTATGACATTTGGACACACCATTACGATGTGGTGTTCCACGTGGCGTGAGTTGTGAAACAATTCCACATTGTTTTAAATGAAGGCCAAACTCGTAACTCAAATATTCGCCTCCGTGATCCGATCGTACAAACTTTATTTTCTTGTTACGATGATTCTCAAGTTCACTCTGAAATTCTTTGAACATTTTAAATGTTTCAGACTTGTTTTTCATCAAGTAGATATACCCATACCTACTCAAATCATCTGTGAAGGTCACAAAATAATGATACCCGCCGTGTGCCTCAACACTCATCGGACCGCATACATCAGTATGTATTATCTCTAGTAAGTCATTAGACCGATCCATTGTTCTGGAGAACGGAGTTTTAGTCATCTTGCCCATGAGGCATGGTTTGCAAGTATCAAATGATTCATAATCAAGTGATTCCAAAAGTCCATCTACATGGAGTTTCTTCATGCGCTTTACACCAATATGGCCTAAACAATAGTGCCACAAGTATGTTGCACTATAATTATCAACTTTACATCATTTGGCATCAATATTATGAATATGTGTATCACTATGATCGACATTCAACAAGAATAGACCATTCATCAAGGGTGCATGACCATAAAATATATTACTCATATAAATAGAACAACCATTATTCTCTGATTTAAATGAATAACCGTCTCACAATAAACAAGATACAGATATAATGTTCATGCTCAACACAGGCACCAAATAATAATTATTGAGGTCTAAATAATCCCGAAGGTAGATGTAGAGGTAGTGTGCCGCCGGTGATCACATCGACTTTGGAACCATTCCTGACGCGCATCGTTACCTCGTCCTTAACCAATCTTCGTTTATTCCACAACTCCTGTTTCGAGTTATAAATATGAGCAACCGAACCAGTATCAAATACACAGGCGCTGCTACGAGCATTATTAAGGTACACATCAATAACATGTATATCAAATATACCTTTGTTCACTTTGCCATCCTTCTTATCCCCAAGTATTTGGGGCAGTTTTGCTTCAAGTGACCATTCCCTTTGCAGTAGAAGCACTCAGGTTCAGACTTGGGTCCATCTTTGGGCTTCTTCCCGGGAGTGGAAACTTGCTTTCCATTCTTCTTGAAGTTCCCTTTCTTTCCCTTGCCCTTTTTCTTGAAACTAGTGGTCTTGTTAACCATCAACACTTGACGCTCCTTCTTGATTTCTACCTCCACGGCCTTAAGGATTGTGAAGAGCTCAGGAATCATTTTATTCATCCCCGACATATTATAGTCATCACGAAGCCTTTGTAGCTTGTGGTAGTGATTGAAGAACTCTGTCAAGTAGAAGATCAACTCCCAGCGGAGTCAAGTGACACTACTAGAAAAACCCCTACTAATGGCGCACCTAATATGGCTATTAATGGCGCATCTGTGGTGCGCCATTAACAGCACGCCATTAGTAATTTTTACTAATGGCGCACCACCTGGTGCGCCATTAGTATCTGGTATACTAATGCCGCACCGCGGGTGCGCCATTAGTATAGGCCAGGGTGCGCCATTAGTATGCCTCCTAGGGGCCATGTATATCCAGGTGCTTTGGCATGCTAATGGCGCACCACCACTGGATGCGCCATTAGTAACCATGGCATATTAATGGCGCACTTACCAGTGATGCGCCATTAGTATGCTTTGTCATACTAATGGCGCACTATCATGTGATGCGCCATTAGTATGAATATTAGGTTTTTTTTATTTTTTTTATTTTCTATTTTTTGCACAGGTTACAAAATGTATAATTTGACAAAATATAGACAACACACATCAACAACAGATTCATCGAATACAATAGAAGAGTAGTCTTTGAATACAATTCATCATATTAGTCTCCGAATACAATTCATCATATTAGTCTCCGAATTGAAAAGACCGAACAAAGATAGAACATTATATTACAAGTCTCGAGACCGCGAGTAGCGAGTTTGTCTTCACATTACAAGTCGATATCGATCATCTAAACTACCATCACATAGAAGAGAGCTGCGGTCATCACGATGAGCATCATCATGATGAAACTCATCTTCATCCGGTTCCTCCAACGCTCCCTCCCCTCTCCCGCTAGATAGCGGGCGTATCTAGATTCGGCCTCGGCCCTAGTGGTGTACCCTTTGTAACTGTTACCGCTGAATCGGTGAACCTATCTCCGACACTCCTCCCAGTCATCGTAGACTCCGGGAACCTTACCCTTGTACACGACATACGTCGGCATCGCTATGCACTAGCCAAACGAAACGTTAGTACCAATTCACAGACAATACATAAGCAATATATAATTATGCAACAGAACGATCGGAAGAGAAAAGCAAGACATTAATAGCATCGATTACATCTAAGTTGAACGACTCTCGAAACCAAAGAGACATACTACAAGTTCATTAAAGTTTAATTACAACATGAGCCAATCGATGTTTCAGAACTAGACACAGCATCACTGCTTTTGACTCGACTCAAGGGACCGGAGCGTGGATGAAGCCGCCGTCTATCGTGGGAGTCATGAAATAACGGTCATTGTCAGCCTGCATTTGTAGCATTGTGTCGATGTCACTGTTGGACGGTTGATTTCTAAGGTAGAACTGCCCCGAGGTACGAAGGACATCTTGATGGATGATTTCCGCAAACTCCGACTGGATGCGAAAGAATTCTTGTCGGAGGTCCGCGTCCTGGATTGCCGACACGCTCGCGGCCCAATCTTTGAGTTTACTCGGTAGCAGAAGTTGATGATGGTCCCGTACGATCGCCCGCATGTGATGGATGGCGTAGTAGGCACCCTTCTGACCGCCAGGCGGCTGCTTGACGCAGCAGAACATCGTATTGTGGGAGAACACGTGCTTGCCGTACTTACGAATAGGCCTGGTGAAGGTGCCTCCAGATTGGGCGTAGCCGGGGAGAACATCATCAAGAACCTTCTTGACATTTGTGTAGTCTACGTTCGACTGACGGTCCGGGTCGAAATACGTGGCCATGGAATATTTGGGGCTTAGGAGGATGAGCGTGCAACGTGTGTCACTGCAGAAAACACGGAATGTTAAAAGAAAAACGATCGAAATGTAAGAATTCATATGTTACGGGCCGGTTGAGGGGAGGACTTACTCGGGAAAGTAAGGCACGAGGAAGTTATCCTTATCTTGGTTTGCCAGAATGACGCCTTCGAGGTAAGAACTCGCGACTTGCCGGTCCCCAGCGCTGCCCAAGATCTTGGCACGCATGTAGAAGGGGTCGACTATCACGATGTCTGGGGTCTTGTCGCGAATGATCTGCATCTCCATACTCAGCGAAAATAGCCGAACGAAGGTGTAGTGCAGCGGATGAAGGTTCAACATAGCATGGATGTCATCAAAACGCAGGACGATCGTACGCCCGATGGAGTTATCCACAAAGCCCTTGCCCTCTGGCACCTTGGCCGCGAAAACCGGGTATGCCACATCCTTCTCTCTGAGACGCCGCTTCTCCAAAGCAAGAACACTATCATGCAGACTCCGCATAGCACCGGTTGCAGCATTGAGCATATTTGTCGGTAGCATCGCCCTACCCGCCACATGCACCCTCCTCGAGATATCCTGCGGTGAAGGTGGCCCGTCCTGAGCACGGATCGTACTTGGTGCCGGCTGGCTCGCACCCTTCTTAGTCTTTCTTTTGCGTGCCTTCTTCTTCTCCTGTAATGGGACCGAGTTCTGCTCACAGACCGCCTTCTTGAGTGTGTTGGGGCTGATAATATTTCGCACCTCGCCTATCTGAGGCTCGGTGAAGTCGGCAGCTGGAGGCGTCTCCTGAGAGCTGAACGCCAGACGGCGCCTGTTGCAACTTGGCTTCTCCGCGGTACGAGCTAGATCGCACACGTCTTTTGTTGGGTTTGGTTCTTGAGAAGGAGGCCCCATGAAGTCGCCATCGTACCCATGCTCGGCAAAGTACTGATCGACGTTGCCAAATGTATCATCGTCGTCGTCGTCGTCGTTCTGATCCTGTGCCATATGCATGTTTGGATCCAGTGGCATAGGGATGTCCGGCACCGTTACGGCGGTCTTGCCATGGGGCCGACTTGGCGCCGGCACGACTGGCGGTGTTGTCTTTGGGGTGGTGTCCCCCGCCCCCAAACGAATCTGGCTCTTCGGCCAAAGCAGGGGCCAGCTCAGGCAGGCGCTGAGGGTCATCACGTCTTCATCGTCGGCCCCGACGGGTCGAATCGGAGGTAACAAGTCGTCGCAGCCTGGCAGCACCCGAACCAGTTGAACCCTAAACAAGTTGGGTGGCATCTGGGTACCGTGGAACAAGGGGTTGCCCGGTTGAACGATTTTGCCCTTGGCGACATCGACCAACTCGTTGTTCACGAAGTGGAGGAGAGTGCACGGAACGTCGGCGGCGCCCTGCGAAAACATGTAGGGCGTCAGGGATGCCCAGTCAAAGGCAAGGAGATGAAGTCCTCGGCCGAGAGAGGCTTAATTAGTTACCGTGATGATGGCGTCGAGCTCGGCTAATGTCGAGGCACCGCCAACGGCGGGCGTGCAGTTGACGGAGGGGCCGCTTGCTGAAGAGGTGCCGGCCGGCGTACACCCGGGTGCATTAAGCTCCCGTGCCGGCGTCGGAGACACCAATGCCGCCTCCGCCGGAGGCACCAATGGCCCCGCCATCGCATTATGCGAGTTGCTGGCCGTGAAGCTAGGAATCGGGGGCGGCCCCTGTTGGCCGCCCGCAATCCACGCACTCAACCCCGAGATCAAGGTAGGCACAAGGGCGGTGATCGTCGCTCCGAGTCGTTGTTCCACTTGCTCTTGGACAATCTCCGGAATCTGCGCCACCTGTGCCTTGAGTTCTTGAACCTCTCGCGCCTGGCTTCCTGAGCTGGTCTTTTTCTCCTTCCGCACACCAGCGGTATAGTATGACCCCCATTTTGTCGACAAGCCTTTGCCGGCCACACGACCAGCTGACGTCGGCTTACTGAGCTTATCCTTGTTCTTCATTACATTCAACCCCCTATTTAGAGTGGTGTCCCAAGGGTTGCTCTTAGTCGACTCCGCGCTACTGCTTTCAGTCGCCTGCGGAAGGAATGTGAACCATTTAGAAATTTGGCTTCATTAATTAGAATGCAACCATATGGAGCTAATTACGCGGGGGTGTATTCCTTACCAGAACAAGCTCAAGCGCCCTGGTCTTCGGATCCGTGGTAAGCTCCTTTGTTATCGGGTCCTCCTTGTACCGGGCCCTGACATAGTTCCTAGTCTGCTTGTTACCGCTGTATTTCTCGAAGCGGGGCGGTAGGCCTTGCTCGGCACGGTCCGCGTCCTCCTTGTCCCATATAGGCTCCGCCACTCTGTAACCGCCGGGACCGAGTGTGTGTTCCCCTATGTTCAGCTCCCGCATTTGTTTCCCCCACTCACTTGATTGGGAGCTTGCGGTGCTCGAGCAATTGATCTTGAAGTCGTTGTAGTCATCTTCGGTGATCGAAGGATTTTTCTCCTTGATCTTCTGATAACTCTCACCTTTCTCGATCATTCTCTTCACATTGCTTTTCCAAGTAGACAGGGCCTTGCTCATCTTCGTGAGGGCAGCATTGTTCACTTTATTCCCTTTGAGGCTTGTGTTTTCAAATTCAGCGGGGAACTTGTATCGTTCGTGCAGCTTCGTGAAGAGGAGGTTGCGCAAATTCCCTCGGTCAGGATGCCTCAGGTTCTCGGTGTTGATCGAGATGGTGCTCCGGACAATGCACCCGAGCTGAAGCGAGTACCCCTTGACTATTCGTTCGAGCGCCGTTGGATTCCCGTTGGAGTCCACTTCAGTAACTTCCTCCTTGAGGGTGCGGAGCACGATCGGGCGCCGGTCCTTCCGTTGCCTCTTCGGTTGGCTGCCATCTGTGCGTGCGCCGCCATCATCAGTGGTGGCATCCTCGGCGGCACCATCAGTGGTGGCATCAGTGTGGTCATCCTCGGCGGCACCATCCGTGGTCTCAGGATCGGTGGGGAAGGCGGCGGCCTCATACAAGTGAGGTTGTTCCTCCATCTCCTGGGACAGCTCCCAGAATGCCTTGCCGCCCGAACCCCCGGCCTCATCGTTGTGGGCCATGTTTCTCTCTAAATAGAAACAAAGTTTGGTCAAAAAGTTGGTTATTGTCAAGGAACAAGATCTCTAAGTTGACCAAATAACCTAATTCTCGAGGAATGTCGCCAAAAAGTTGGTTATTGTCAAGGAACAATTGAGAGATGTTTGTGATATTGCCTAGGTGTTTTGGGATAGAACCTGTTAGTGTGTTGTTGCTAAGGTCCAAGTCCACGTTCTCAGGGTAACCTAGTTCTTGAGGGGTGTGTCTAGAAAGTTGGTTGCTGCAAAGATACAAGGTTGTGAGTTTGGTCAAATTGCCTATGATGTTTGTGATATTGCCTTGGATCTTGAAGGCACTGTTGCATGATGCAGTGGTACAGCCAGCATGGGACCTCATCTTTGCAGGCTAATTTTCTAGATTGTAACACTGGGATTTGTGCACAAGCTAAGCTAGCTAAGACAGTAGCTTCCTTGCAACCCACAAAAGACAAAGGAAAAGGGGTGAAAAGGGGGAGATGGTTAGCTTTGATGAGCAGGCAACATCTTCCTAACCCCCTTCTTCTTGTCTCCTCTCACTATCTCTCTCACACACATGGCAAGCAAGGGTGTCTGAGTGTGTGAAAAAAATACTAAACTAATCCAACCACTAAAGCAAATTAATTTTTATTTCGGTTGAGAATCGGGCACCTTCTAGGTCAAGAAAATTGGGCATGACCTTTGCTAATTTTCTTGACCTTGGAGTGCCCCATTTCTCAACCGAAACGGAAATTAATCAACGTTTCAGGAGAAAGGGGTCATTTTAGAAGATCACAAGTAGCAGCAGCATCACTTGACAAAATCACAACTAGCAGCAGCAACTCGCAGATAGCAGCAGCAGCATCACTTGACAAGTAGTACAGCAGCATCACTTGACAAGTAGTACAGCAGCATCACTTTACTAAAAATGAAGAAGAAAAAAGGCAGACAATGTCATGGGGAATTTAATTATGCAACATCAACCTCGTTGACACCGCTAGCATAATGAAACAGACTCCTATTATACATTCGAACCAGCGGCGAGGGATCTTCTTGCTGGAAACTAACACCTAGAGGAAAACTCTGCTCCAAAAGCGCATATACATTCTGTTCACAGGTAATGGAGGGAGAGGAAGAGCCCTAGCCCTGTAGCACAGACCTCTCTCTCTACTGGTTCAAAAGAGCTGTTTGGGAAGAAAAATAAATATATAGTTGCCACAGTTCACCCTTCCAAGTTCCAACAGGCAAAGAGAGCAGGCAAAAATACTATTCACATAGGCAAATCATGCTCAAGCTGTGGTCTAAAGAAAGATGAGATGCATATTCCTTTTCTCTGCATCTACTAAACAAGTGAAAATGGCAAATTCAATCAAACATGTCACTCCGAGAATTTAAGATTCTCGGTGCAGACAATGATTTCAGGGCCAAAATATTGACTCATGGGTAATGTAAGCATGTATTCAAACATAGGAAACTAAGTTTCCACATCCACATGGACTAAGCAATTTCACTTTGGCTCCAGAATAACAGCAGGTAGATCATATTGACAAAAAAGAAACAGAAATATCAGACTATATCTTTTACTGCACAAGCACTCTACAAGTGAACCAAAGTACTAGAAATGTAAAATATAACAACATAACCACATTAGCTACAAATCATTATATCTGCCGGTAAACACCTCAATCACGAAAGGAATCAGGCTAGCTATGTCAATCATTTTCAACCAGTCCACCCGACATGATAAACTAATTGATCTACTGAATTTCGGTTAAATCAGGCTTATATTTATCAAAATAACAATCCTACAGTACCCCATATATATGTCACATTGCCACTGTATTTTCAAAAGAAAACTTGCACTTTATCAAACTAAACACGCAGCTTGCTTATGTAATTATTTTATATGCAGTAACATTATACTAAAATATAATATCACAACAACAGCAGCCATGGAACTGTATAATTTTATACTAGAATTGTATACAAAGACAGTCTTCAAATATTATACTACAACATTATACAAAGACAGTCTTCACAGAACAGTATTTGAAGATAGTCATCACAGAACTGCATATCCTTTCTAAACATTGTACTACTAAAATATACTACAAGTCCTGATGTTGTAAGTATCAATATGCAGTAACATTATGCTGTATATTTTACTACAAGCAAAACCAAGACTATATGTATATTATGGCCCGGTTGGTTTTGAAGAGGATAAGCAAAACCAAGACAGTTTGTATATTTTACTACAAACTAAAATATAACATTATGCTGTATATTATTCTACTACTCTGGTTTTGAAGAGGATAATCTAACTCTCAGGATAATCTAACTCATTATAACCTAATAATAAAGATACTACATTAGGTTAATCAAACCATAGACGGTCGCAACTGGTACAGAGCAAGAAACTCTCCCACAATTGAAACCAAATGACACTCTCTCCGATCCGAATATGAGTACTATAATATGATGAACTAGGCTGTTATGAACTAGGCTGTTCATGCAAATTATCATGCTCATATGGAGATGGGATGGGAGGAGGGAAGGGGATAGGGGTCGGGGCGGTAGCTTACCTTGGAGGAGCGGGCCGGGGTGGAGGAGGCGGTCGGAGAGGATAAGGATGCCGGGGAGTGGTGGTGGTGGTGCTCCGGCGACGTCCGGGCGGCGGTGGTGTGGACGGGGCGGCGTCCGGGCGGCGGGGCAGCGTCGAGGTGGCGGGGCAGCGGTGTCGGGGCGGGGTCGAGGCGGCGTCGGGGCGGCGTCGGGGCGGTGGGGCGGCGTCGAGGCGGCGTCGGGGCGGCGGGGCAGCGTCGAGGCGGCGGGGCAGCGGCGTCGGGAGAGGAGAGGGGAAGGGGATCTAGGGTGAGGGAGAGGGCGAGGGAGAGGGAAGGCGAGGAGAGGGCGAGGGAGGGAGAGGGCGAGGGCGAGGGTGAGCAGTGGGTCAGGGCAGCGGCGGTGGCGGCGGTGGATCGAGAGGGAGAGGGAACTGGCGAGGGGGAGAGGGAAGGGGGGATCGGGCGAAGGGGGAGAGGGAAGGGGGGATCGGGCACAATACTAATGGCGCACCTCACCGTGGTGCGCCATTAGCATATCCATACTAATGGCGCACCTCACCGTGGTGCGCCATTAGTATTTTTTTTATTTCAACTCGAGCCAACAGGTTATGTACCACCAGAACTGATGCACATGAAGTCCCCTCTACTAGCTCGACTGGTCAGCAGCCAGTTCTCACACCAGGAGGTCCTGGGTTCGACTCCCAGGCTCCACAAATTTTTTTTAGCATTTAAAAAGCTGTTTGATACTTATTTGTGTTTAAATATGTTCAAACTTGTTTAAATAATAACAGTAATATTTTTTTATAAGACAGTAGCATTTAAAAAGCTGTTTGATACTTATTTTTTTATAAGACGGTGCGCGGGGTGCGGGGGGTCGGCGACAGCGGTTGAGTAGGGGAATCGAGGGTGCGGGGGGTTGGCGGCGGCGGCCGGTGGACTGGGGGGTGCTCGGCGGCGAGGGGGACCGGATCTGGCGAGGTGGGATAGCGATCGAGATGGAGGGGGATCGAGGTGGGCTCCACAAATTTTTTTTAGCATTTAAAAAGCTGTTTGATACTTATTTGTGTTTAAATATGTTCAAACTTGTTTAAATAATAACAGTAATATTTTTTATAAGACAGTAGCATTTAAAAAGCTGTTTGATACTTATTTTTTTATAAGACGGTGCGCGGGGTGCAGGGGGTCGGCGGCGGCGGTTGAGTAGGGGAATCGAGGGTGCGGGGGGTCGGCGTCGGCGGCCGGTGGACTGGGGGGGTGCTCGGCGGCGAGGGGGACCGGATCTGGAGGGGGATCGAGATCGAGTGTCCATGAAATTTAAAAATATTCATGATAGTTCAAAAAGTACCCATGAAATACAATCGAGAAATGAAGGCTACGATTTAAATACAATCGATCTTAGCTAGCTATTTGTTCACAATCTTCTTGCCCTTCTTTTTCGCAAATGGAGTTCTTCTGTGGAACGGACGTCCTTTAGGTAGGGTGGTCCTGCTTCTTCTTGTGGTGTATGCTGCTACTTCATCATCGTCGTCATGTTCGATCCTCGGGTCGCCGTACATGTCAAAGTCTTGCTCATTGGCTACTCCATCCATTCCGATGATCTTCCTTTTGCCTCTCCTCACGACAACACGACTGGGCTTTGGCGGGTCGGTAATGAAGAAGCATTGGTCCACTTGGGAAGCCAGTACCCATGGCTCATTTTTCACGGTGACGTTTGCGCCCGCGGTCTTGGATTTGGCTTCGGGTATAACCATGGTGGTGAAATACCGGTCTTCTTTTATGACGTTCTTGGCCCATCTGACACGGAACATCGGGACCTTCTCTCCAGCGTAGCTCAGCTCCCAGATCTCCTCGATCCTTCCGTAGTATCTGTCCTTGTCGTTACCGGTGTAGGATTCCATCGTTACCCCGGAGTTCTGATAACCATCGCTCTTCATGTCCTTGGCCTCGGTGTAGAATGTGTAGCCGTTGACATCGTACGCCTCATAGGTCATCAGGTTGTGCAGTGCGGCTCTCATAGGGAAATATTCTTTCTCTGCGGCGTCCCACGTATTGGCTGGCGTTTTCCATAGCGTGTCAATCTCCTCTTTCAGCAGCCCCAGATATAGATTGATGTCGTTCCCTGGTTGTTTCGGCCCTTCAATTAGCATACTCATGTGAATGTACTTCCTCTTCATGCACAACCAGGGGGGAAGGTTGTACATCCACACGAACACAGGCCAGGTGCTATGTGTGCTTCTCTGGCTGCCAAACGGATTGACTCCATCGGTGCTCGCGCCCAGCATGATGTTCCTTGGATCCTTCCCAAATTCTGGGTATTCGAAGTTCAACGCTTGCCACTGGCTCGCATCCTTAGGGTGACTCAGCATCTTGTCTTTTTTATCTATCTCCGGATCATTTGCGTCATCTTCTCGCTTCTTCTCCTCCCTATCCGCGTGCCAACGCAGGAGCTTTGCTACCTTAGGGTCCGCGAAATACCGCTGCAGACGAGGAGTGATCGGAAAGTACCACACCACTTTTCGAGGAGCTTTCTTCCTCTTCTTGTATCGAGTGACACCGCACACCAGACATATGGTAGACTCCGCGTGCTCGTCCCGATAAATGATGCAATTGTTCATGCACACATGGTATTTCACGTGCGGTAAATCCAGAGGACACACGATTTTCTTCGCCTCCTCCAAACTGGTCGGGCACTTGTTCCCCTTGGGAAGACGTTCATGCCAGAATGACATGTTCTCGTCGAAGCATGCGTCGGTCATTTTGTGTTTTACCTTCATCTCCAGAGCCATGAGCGTTACTTTCAGGCGGGTATCCTCGGGCCTGCATCCTTCATACAATGGAGTAACCGCGTCTAACTCAAGTTGATCCATCTTGGCTTTCTCTCGGGCGGCAGCTCTTGCGTTATCCGTCTGCTTGAGAAGCAGCTCTTGAATATGAGGGTCCTGCACCCAGCCCATCGATGGTCCAGCGTCGTCTGCTCCGCCGGCATCATCATCATGTCCTGCATCTTCTACATGATGACTGTGTACAGCATCACCGTCGTGATCATCTCCTGGGGATTCTTCGTCTTCTCGCCCCCCCGAGCCGCGGTGGTTGTCTTGCTGCCCTTCCTCATTTCTTGCCCGGCCCCCATGGACGACTTCGTAGTCATCTTCATCACCTTGCCACCGATAGCCATCCATGAAACCACGCAAGAGCAGGTGGTCCCGCACCTGCCCGGAATCCGGGTCCGCAATAAGGCTATTCAGCTTGCATCTTCGACATGGACATCTTATCTCCGTCTCGTTCTTTTGAAGCATCTCGGCCTTCGCGGACCTCAAAAACCTATTCACGATGCCTTCGGTCATCGTGCGGACCATGGTCGCCTGCGGGGTAGAGCAAAACGATATTTTAGAACCAAGAAAAAATTTGGCATGACTTTCCCTAAAAATAGGACCAAAAAGAATGCTTAATGCCAAAATTCTCGCCGAAACGGAAATGAATCAACATTCCGGCAAAATATTGGCAACTATCGCATTTCAAATACCGGTACACCTCCAAACACAAACACATATGCAACACCACAAACATATGCAACACCACGAACATACATAGATCTAGCTAGGCCATAAAAAGTGCATGTGCACATTGTTGTAGGGAGAACAACATAAATATAGCTTCCCCCCTTACTTACCTAGCAAAATAAGGTAACTTAACCACTTAATTTGAATGAATCTATGGTGGAAATGAGGTGAAAAAGAGGAGGCACCCGAGACAAGGAGGAGGCGGTGGAGAGAATGAAGTGGGGAGAAAGTGAGTGTGGGAGGAGAGGCTGTCCAAAATATCTTGTTGCTGCCCACTTACTAATGGCGCACCAGCAACAAATGCGCCATTAGTAATCCAGGTTACTAATGGCGCACCCCCTGGTGGTGCGCCATTAGTACTTTTGCAAAAAAAGGAATAAAAACAATAATAAAAAAATAACATTAGTGGCGCACCTTCTGGCTGGTGCGCCATTACTAGTTACAACTAGTAATGGCGCACCACCAGTGGATGCGCCATTAGTATGTTTGGACAGGCGCACTAGTTCAAAAAAAAATTGGTACTAATGGCGCACCGTGGGCAGGGTGCGCCATTAGTAGTTTCAACACTAATGGCGCATCAGAAGGTGGTGCGCCATTAGTATATACTAATGGCGCACCACAAGTCTGGTGCGCCATTAGTGTCATTTCCATCTATAGCCCTTTTCCTAGTAGTGTGATTATGATACCCAGACATTTTGAGTATGTGTTCACTGACAAAACTGTTCTCCTCTATCTTGCAGCTATAGAACTTGTTGGAGACTTCATATCTCTCAATCCGAGCATTTGCTTGAAATATTAACTTCAACTCTTGGAACATCTCATATGCTCCATGAAGTTCAAAATGCCTTTGAAGTCCCGGTTCTAAGCCGTAAAGCAAGGCACACTTAACTATCGAGTAGTCATCAGATCGAGCTTGCTAGAAGTTCATAACATCTCAAGCACATAATTCTTCTATGCAGCAATGAGGATAATCCTCAAGTTACGGCCTGAGTCCGTGTAGTTGCTACCATCATCTTTCAACTTAGTTTTCTCTAGGAACGCATTAAAATTCATGGGAACGGTAGCTTAGGCCATTGATCTACAACATAGATATGCAAAACTATAAGACTTAAGTTCATGATAAATTAAGTTCAATTAATAAAATTACAAATGAACTCTCACTTAAATAAACATCCCTCAAGTTATCTAAGTGATACGTGATCCAAATCAACTAACCCATGTCCGATCATCACATGAGATGGGGTAGTCATCAATGGTGAACATCTATATGTTGATCGTATCTACTATATGACTCACATTAGACCTTTCGGTCTCCAGTGTTCCGAGACCATGTATGTACATGCTAGGCTCGTCAAGTTTAACTCAAGTATTTTGCATGTGGGAAACTGTCTTACACCCGTTGTATGTGAACGTAGAGTCTATCACAGTCGAAACAACGAACTTTGGCAATGGTGCATACTCGAGAAGAACACTTTTATCTTGAATTTTGGTGAAGAGATCATCTTATAATGCTACCGCCGTTCTAAGAAAAATAAGATGCATAAAGGATAAACATCACATGCAATCAAAATATGTGACATGATATGGCCATCATTATCTTGTGCTTTTGATCTCCATCTCCAAAGCATCGTCATGATCTCCATCGTCACCGCCTTGACACCTTGATCTCCATCGTTGCATCGGGGTCGTCTCACCAACTATTGCTTCTACAACTATTGCTAATGCATAGCGATAAAATAAAGCAATTACATGGCGCTTGCATTTCATACAATAAAGAGACAATACTAAGGCTCCTTCCGGTTGTCAATATTACAAAACATAATCATCTCATACATCAACATATATCACATCACGTCTTGACCATATCACATCACAACATGCCCTGCAAAAACAAGTTAGATGTCCTCTACTTTGTTGTTGCAAGTTTTACGTGGCTGCTATGGGTTTCTAGCAAGAACCGTTCTTACCTATGCAAAAACCACAATGGTGATTCATTAAGTTTGTTGTTTTAACCTTCTTCAAGGACCGACCGTAGTCAACTTCAATTCAACTAAAGTAGGAGAAACAGACACCCACCAGCCACCTTCATGCAAAACTAGTTGCATGTCAGTCGGTGGAACCAGTCTCATGTGCGTGGGAATGTAAGGTTGGTCCGGGCCGCTTCATCCCACAATACCGCCGAATCAAAATAAGACATTGGTAGTAAGCACTATGACTATCATCGCCCACTACTCTTTGTGTTCTACTTGTGCCTATCATCTACGCATAGACCTAGCTCGGATGCCACTATTGGGAAACGTTGCATGGAAAACAAAAAAATTCTAGGCACACGCAATATTTATCAAGGAGATGCATATCAACAAGAGAGGAGAATGTGTCTATGTACCGCCGTAGACTGTAAGCGGAAGTGTTTGTTAACGCGGTTGATGTAGTCGAACTTCTTCGTGCTCCAACCAATCAAGTACCGAACGTACGACACCTCCGAGTTCAGCACACGTTTAGCTCGATGAAGTCCTCGCCTTCTTGATCCAGCAAGACAGTGAAGTAGTGGATGAGTTCCGGCAGCACGGCGGCGTGGTGACAGTGGTGGTGAAGTTATCTCCGTAGGGCTTCACCTAAGCACTACAAAAATATGACCGAGGGTGTAAACAGTGGAGGGGGGCACCGCACACGGCTAAGAGATTGTCGTCATTCTGTGTGGCGCCCCCCTCCCACATATATATAGGTGGAGGGAGGAGGGAGCAGCCAAGGAGGCGCCCCAAGTAGGCAAATCCTACTTGGGTTCTCTTCCAAGTTGTGCCCCCTTTCCTTTTTAGGTGAGCAGGGAAAGGCATGGGAGGGAGGCGCCCCCCTTTCCTTTCTCCCATGAGAAGGGGAAGGCAGGAAAGGGCCCTCCCCCTTTCCTTCCCTAGGGCCGGCCAGCCAAGGAGAGGGGTGCACCAGCCCCTTGTGGGAGGTGACTGATACGTCTCCGGCGTATCTATAATTTTTTATTGTTCCATGCCAATATTATTCAACTTTTATATACTTTTGGCAACTTTTTATACTATTTTTTGGGACTAACATATTGATTCAGTGCCCAGTGCTAGTTCATGTCTGTTGCATGTTTTTTGTTTCACAGAAACCCAATATCAAACGGAGTCCAAACGGGGTAAAAACGGGCAGAGATTTTTTTTGGAATATTTATGATTTTTTGGAAGTAAAATCAACGCGAAACAGTGTCCGGGGTGGCCACGAGACAGGGGGGCGCACCCTCCCCCAGGGCACGCCCTGGACTCTCTTGGTCCACCCGTAAGGCGGTTGACGCTCTTCTTTTGGCGCAGGAAATCTAATTTTACGAGAAAAATCTAGGCGAAAGATTCACCCCAATCGGAGTTACGGATCTCCAGATATAAAAGAAACGGTGAAGGGGTAGAATCTGAGAACGCAGAAACAGAGAGATAGATCCAATCTCGGAGGGGCTCTTGCCCCTCCCACGCCATGGGAGCCAAGGACCAGAGGGGAAACCCTTCTCCCATCTAGGGAGTAAGTCAAGGAAGAAGAAGAAGAAGGGGGGCTCTCTCCCCCTTGCTTCCGGTGGCGCCAGAACGCCGCCGGGGGCCATCATCATCACCGCGATCTTAAACAACACCTCCATCATCTTCACCAACATCTCCATCACCTTTCCCCATCTATATCCAGCGGTACACTCTCCCGCATCCCACTGTACCCTCTACTTGAACATGGTGCTTTATGCTTCATATTATTATCCAATGATGTGTTGCCATCCTATGATGTCTGAGTAGATTTCCGTTGTCCTATCGGTGATTGATGAATTGCTATGATTGGTTTGAGTTGCATGTTTTATTATTGGTGCTGTCCTATGGTGCCCTCCGTGTCGTGCAAGCATGAGGGATTCCCGCTGTAGGGTGTTGCAATGCATTCATGATTCGCTTATAGTGGGTTGCTAGAGTGACAGAAGCTTAAACCCGAGTAAGGGGATTGTTGCGTATGGGACTGAAAGGGGACTTGATGCTTTAATGCTATGGTTGGGTTTTACCTTAATAAATCTTTAGTAGTTGCGGACGCTTCCTAGAGTTCCAATCATAAGTGCATATGATCCAAGTAGAGAAAGTATGTTAGCTTATGCCTCTCCCTCAAATAGAATTGCAATAGCTATTACCGGTCTAGTAACAAGTCAGTTGCTTAGGGACAATTTCACAACTCCTACCACCACTTTTCCACACTCGCTTTATTTACTTTATTGCATCTTTATCTAAACAGACCCTACTTTTTATTTACGTACTTTTATTATCTTGCACACCTATCTAACAACACCTACAAAGTACTTCTAGTTTCATACTTGTTCTAGGTAAAGCGAACGTCAAGCATGCGTAGAGTCGTATCAGTGGCCGATAGGACTTGAGAGAGTATTTGTTCTACCTTTAACTCCTTGTTGGGTTCGATACTCTTACTTACCGAAAGAGGCTACAACTATCCCGTATACTTGCGGGTCATCAAGACCTTTTTCTGGCGCCATTGCCGGGGAGTCATAGCGTGGGGTGAAAATTCTCGTGTGTGCTTGTTTGCTTTATCACTAAGTAATTTTTATTTGTTGTTCTTAGTTGTTTTCTATCTTTAGCTGTGGGTCGGAAACGCAAAATACCAAAAAAATTAGTTGTACCTACTGAACCAGTGGTTGAAGAACCACCCAAAATCTATCACACTCCTGAAGCTTTTTACTTGGATCATCTTCGATCCCTTTGTGCTCGTGCTGAAACCCCCACTAGTTTACTTGAGGGCAAATCTTTAGATGATCATGCGTGTTTTGTGCGACACCGTATATCTGAAAAAGGGAAACTATTATGGGATCAAATTCAACGTTTGCAATGCTATGCTTGGAATTTATGTGAAATATATGAGTTTACTTGTTGGTCTGAAGACCCTAAGAAACACCTACCCTATCAATGCTTGTTTGGTGATAATGGAATCGTATCTTTGTATGCTAAGGGTGTTTACAATTACTATGATGTTCAACAAATTGAAGAATTTGTTGCTTTTAAAGGTGCTTATGAGATTGCCTCTTTGATTAAAAAGTATGATGCTACTCTTTATAAATCTGAAAATTTTGCCATATTTCAATATTGTTATGATAATTATGCTTCTAATGCCTATGTTAAACCATATATTGAGGACTTCTCCGCTGTCCAAGAAGAGACTAATATTTTGCAGGAAGCTATGGAAGAAGAAATTGATGAAACAATGAGCTCATTGGATGAAAAAGATGATGAGGAGAGCGAAGAACAAAAGGAGAAAGAGCGGATTAGCTGCCTGTGCCCACCTTCTAATGATAGTAACCCTCCAACTCATACATTATTTAATTCCCCTTCGTGCTTACCGAAGGATGATTGCTATTATGATTGCTATGATCCCTTGAATTTGTTTGAAATATCCCTTTTTGATGATGCTTGCTATGCTTGTGGCCAAGATGCCAATATGAATTATGCTTATGGATATGAACTTGCTATAGTTCCTTATGTTAAACATGAAATTGTTGCTATTGCACCCACGCATGATAGTCCTATTATCTTTTTGAATTCTCCAAACTACACTATATCGGAGAAGTTTGTGCTTATCAAGGATTATATTGATGGGTTGCCTTTTACCATTGCACATGATGATTTTGATGAATATAATATGCATGTGCTCGCTGCTTCTACTTGCAATTATTATGAGAGAGGAACTCTATCTCCGCCTCTTTATGTTTCCAATATGATAGAATTGCAAGAAACTGTTTATACTATGCATTGGCCTTTACCATGTGTGCATGAATTGTTCTTTTATGACATGCCGATGCATAGGAAGAGAGTTAGACTTCGTTGTTTCATGATATATGTTACTTTGTGCTCACTACTAAATTACAAATCATTGTTAATTAAAATTGGCTTTGATATACCTTGGGATCCGGGTGGATCCATTACTTGAGCACTTTATGCCTAGCTTAATGGCTTTAAAGAAAGCGCTGCCAGGGAGACAACCCGGAAGTTTTATAGAGTCATTTATTTCTGTTGAGTGCTTTTATATAGTTTAAAAACACAAAAATAAAGAGGGGAACCTAAAAACTTTTCAAAAAGGTAAGTGAAAGTGAGAAAGACAAGCATTGTTGAAGTGGGAGCTAGCCTTGAACTTTGTTCATGCTCACGGAAACTTTGTGAATCTTGATTACAGAAACTTTTCAACAAAAATAATTATCCCCTTGTATAATTCCATTGTATTATAAAATTAATGTGCTAAGGTTTTCCTTTAGGATGTTTACAATGCTTGTTGGTTTGTACGGTGCAGGACAGAAACTTTGGCTGTAGTGCGCGATTTTACATTTTTAACTGGAACGTCAATTGGTTCTGATTACTTTTGCAATGTCTTGATATACAACTTTTTTATTTTTACTAATTTTGGTAGAAGTTTTGGGGTAACAAAAGTATGGTAAATGTTCAGATTGCTACAGACTATTCTGTTTTTGACAGATTCTGTTTTTGATGCATAGTTTGCTTGTTTTGATGAATCTATCAATTTATATCAGTTGATTAAGCCATGGAAAAGTTATATTACAGTAGACACAATGCAAAAACAAAATATGAATTGGTTTGCAACAGTACTTAGAGTGGTGATTTGCTTTATTATACTAACGGATCTTACCGAGTTTTCTGTTGAAGTTTTGTGTGGATGTAGTGTCTAATCGAGGATGTCTCAATATGAGGAAAAGGAAGAGAGGCAAGAGCTCAAGCTTGGGGATGCCCGAGGCACCCCAAGTAAATATTCAAGGATACTCAAGCGTCTAAGCTTGGGTATGCCCCGGAAGGCATCCCCTCTTTCTTCAACAAGTATCGGTATGTTTTCGAATTCGTTTCGTTCATGCAGTATGTGCAAGTCTTGGAGCGTCTTTTGCATTTACACTTTTCTTTTATGTACCATGCTGGTATGAGATAGTCCTTGGTTGATTTATAGAATGCTCATTGCACTTCACTTAAATCTTTTGAGTGTGGCTTTATAGAATGCTTCATGTGCTTCACTTATATCATTTGAAGTTTGGATTGCATATTTCTCTTCATATAGAAAACCGCCATTTTTAGAATGCTCTTTTGCTTCACTTATATTTGTTAGAGCGTGGGCATATATTTTTTAGAAAGAATTAAACTCTCTTGCTTCACTTATATCTTTTTAGAGAGATGGCAGGAATTGGTCATTCACTTGGTTAGTCATAAAATCCTACATAAACTTGTAGATCGCTGAATATGATATGTTTGATTCCTTGCAATAGTTCTGCGATATAAAGGTGGTGATATTAGAGTTATGCTAGTGGGTGACTGTGAATTAGTAGAAACACTTGTGTTGAGGTCTGTGATTCCCGTAGCATGCACGTATGGTGAACCGCTTTGTGATGAAGTTGGAGCACAATTTTATTTATTGATTGTCTTCCTTGTGAGTGGCGGTCGGGGACGAGCGATGGTTTTTTCCTACCAATCTATCCCCCTAGGAGCATGCGCGTAGTACTTTGTTTTCAATGGCTTGTAGATTTTTACAATAAGTATATGAGTTCTTTATGACTAATGTTGAGTCCATGGATTATACGCACTCTCACCCTTCCACCATTGCTAGCCTCTTCGGTACCGTGCATTGCCCTTTCTCACCTCGAGAGTTGGTGCAAACTTCATCGGTGCATCCAAACCCCGTGATATGATACACTCTATCACACATAAGCCTCCTTATATCTTCCTCAAAACAGCCACCATACCTACCTATCATGGCATTTCCATAGCCATTCCGAGATATATTGCCATGCAACTTCCATCATCATCATATACATGACTTGAGCATTCATTGTCATATTGCTTTGCATGATCGTAAGATAGCTATCATGATGTTTTCATGGCTTGTCCGTTTTTGATGTCATTGCTACGTTAGATCATTGCACATCCTGGTACACCGCCGGAGGCATCCATATAGAGTCATATCTTTGTTCTAGATATTGAGTTGTAAGTAAATAAAAGTGTGATGATCATCATTATTAGAGCATTGCCCCAGTGAGGAAAGGATGATGGAGACTATGATTCCCCCACAAGTCGGGATGAGACTCCGGACTTTATGAAAAATAAAATAGGCCAAAGAAGCCCAAATAAAAAAAGAGGCCAAAGAAGCCCGCAAGAAAAAAGGGAAATAAAAAAATGAAATAAAAGAGAAAACAAAAAAATGAGAGAAAAGAGAGAAGGGGTAATGTTACTATCCTTTTACCACACTTGTGCTTCATAGCACCATGTTCTTCATAGAGAGAGTCTCCTATGCTTTCACTTTCATACACTAGTGGGAATTTTCATTATAGAACTTGGCTTGTATATTCCGATGATGAGCTTCCTCAAATGCTCGAGGTCTTCATGAGCAAGCAAGTTGGATGCACACCCACTTAGTTTTCAGTTTGAGCTTTCATACACTTATAGCTCTAGTGCATCTGTTGCATGGCAATCCCTACTCACTCACATTGATATCTATTGACGGGCATCTCCATAGCCCGTTGATACGCCTAGTCGATGTGAGACTTTTCTCCCTTTTGTCTTCTCCACATAACCCCCACCGTCATATTCTATTCCACCTATAGTGCTATGTCCATGGCTCACGCTCATGTATTGCGTGGAAGTTGAAAAAGTTTGAGATTACTAAAGTATGAAACAATTGCTTGGCTTGTCATCGGGGTTGTGCATGATTAAATACTTTGTGTGATGAAGATAGAGCAACAACCAGACTATATGATTTTGTAGGGATAACTCTCTTTGGCAATGTTGTTTTGAAAAGACATGATTGCTTTATTGGTACGCTCGATGTATTATTGTTTTTATGTCAAATGATAGACTATTGCCTTGAATCACTAGTGTCTTAATATTCATGCCATGATTAGACATATGATTAAGATTATGCTAGGTAGCATTCCACATCAAAAATTATCTTTTTTATCATTTACCTACTCGAGGACGAGCAGGAATTAAGCTTGGGATGCTGATACGTCTCTGTTGTATCTATAAATTTTGATTGTTCCATGCCAATATTATTCAACTTTTATATACTTTTGGCAACTTTTTATACTATTTTTTGGGACTAACATACTGATTCAGTGCCCAGTGCCAGTTCATGTCTGTTGCATGTTCTTTGTTTCACAGAAACCCAATATCAAACGGTGTCCAAACAGGATAAAAATGGACGGAGATTTTTTTTTTGGAATATTTATGATTTTTGGGAAGTAAAATCAACGCGAAACGGTGTCCGGGGTGGCCACGAGACAGGGGGAGCGCCCTCCCCCCTGGGCCCGCTCTGGACTCTCGTTGGCCACCCGTAAGGCGGTTGACGCCCTTCTTTTGGCGCAAGAAAGCTAATTTTACGAGAAAAATCTGGGCAAAAGATTCACCCCAATCGGAGTTACGGATCTCCAGATATAAAAGAAATGATGAAGGGGTAGAATCTGAGAACGCAGAAACAGAGAGATAGATCCAATCTCGGAGGGGCTCTCGTCCCTCCCACGCCATGCAAGCCAAGGACCAGAGGGGAAACCCTTCTCCCATCTAGGGAGAAGGTCAAGGAAGAAGAAGAAGAAGAAGGGGGCTCTCTCCCCCTTGCTTTCGGTGGCACCGGAACGCCGCCGGGGGCCATCATCATCACCGCGATCTTCACCAATACCTACATCATCTTCACCAACATCTCCATCACCTTTCCCCATCTATATCCAGCGGTCCACTCTCCCGCATCCCGCTGTACCCTCTACTTGAACATGGTGCTTTATGCTTCATATTATTATCCAATGATGTGTTGCCGTCCTATGATGTCTGAGTAGATTTCCGTTGTCCTATCGGTGATTGATGAATTGCTATGATTGCTTTGAGTTGCATGTTTTATTATTGGTGCTGTCCTATGGTGCCCTCCGTGTCGCGCAAGCGTGAGGGATTCCCGCTGTAGGGTGTTGCAATGTGTTCATGATTCGCTTATAGTGGGTTGATAGAGTGACAGAAGCTTAAACCCGAGTAAGGGGATTGTTGCGTATGAGATTGAAAGGGGACTTGATGCTTTAATGCTATGGTTGGGTTTTACCTTAGTGAATCTTTAGTAGTTGCGGACGCTTGCTAGAGTTCCAATCATAAGTGCATATGATCCAAGTAGAGAAAGTATGTTAGCTTATGCCTCTCCCTCAAATAGAATTGCAATAGTGATTGCCAGTCTAGTAACATAGTCAGTTTCTTAGGGAAAATTCCACAACTCCTACCACCACTTTTCCACACTCACTTTATTTACTTTATTGCATCTTTATCTAAACAGCCCCTACTTTTTATTTACGTACTCTTTATTATCTTGCACACCTATCCAACAACACCTACAAAGTACTTCTAGTTTCATACTTGTTCTAGGTAAAGCGAACGTCAAGCATGGTAGAGTCGTATCAGTGGCCGACAGGACTTGAGAGAGTATTTGTTCTACCTTTAGCTCCTCGTTGGGTTCGACACTCTTACTTATCGAAAGAGGCTACAACTATCCTGTATACTTGCGGGTCATCGGTGACCCGATGACTACCCGGTACACTTCGAAACTTTTCTGGAGTCTGAATATCATCATCATATATATCAATATTTACCTTCGGACCATTCCGGAGCTCCTCGTCATGTCTGTGATCTCATCCGGGACTCCAAACAACACTTGGTCACCAAATCATATAACTCATATAACATTATATTGTCAACGAACGTTAAGCATGCGGACCCTACGGGTTCGAGAACTATGTAGACATGACTGAGACACCTCTCCGGTCAATAACCAATAGCGGAACCTAGATGCCTATATTGGCTCCTACATATTCTACGAAGATCTTTATCGGTCAAACCTTATGACAACATATGTAATTCCCTTCGTCCATCGGTATGTTACTTGCCTGAGATTCGATCGTTGGTATCTTCATACCTAGTTCAATCTCGTTACCGGCAAGTCTCTTTACTCGTTCTGTAATACATCATCTTGCAACTAACTCCTTAGTCACTTTGCTCGCAAGGCTTCTTATGATGTGTATTACCGAGAGGGCCCAGAGATACCTCTCCGATAGTCGGTGTGACAAATCCTAATCTCGATCTATGCCAACTCAACGGACACCTTCAGAGATACCTGTAGAGCATATTTTTGATCACCCAGTTACTTTGTGACGTTTAATAGCACACAAGGTATTCCTCCGGTATCCTGGAGTTGCATAATATCATAGTCGAAGTAATATGTATTTGTCATCAAGAAAGTAATATCAATAAACTAAATGATCAATATGCTAAGCTAATAGATGGGTCTTGTCGATCACATCATTCTCCTAATTATGTGATCCCGTTATCAAATGAACATGTGTCTATGGTTAGGAAACCTTAACCATCTTTGATCAACGAGCTAGTCTAGTAGTGGCTTACTAGGGACACGGTAGTTGTTTATGTATTCACACATGTATTTAAGTTTCTGATCAATACAATTCTAGCATGAACAATAAAATTTTATCATGAATAAGGAAATATAAAATAACAACTTTATTATTGCCTCTAGGGCATATTTCCATCACTCACAATGGTACTTACTCGGCATTGGTCTCCAGCACCACGCTAGCATCATAAGCCTCCTTTAGTCGGCTGCACATCAACCCGCCTAGAACAGAGCTTCCTTGCTTGCCCCCACCTGATCTTTAGGGACACGACACAAGGGGGAGGATGTAGCTTGGGCTGACGGAGTCGCGGATGCTGGCCTCAGGGCTAGAATCACCGTTGTTCCATCCGGAGTAGTGTAGGCATACCCTGCAGGCGGCACCACCACCGACAAAGACGTCGAACCACCCTGAGCTAGAGGACTCGGCCTCACGGTCATTGCGGCGGCCTTCCTAGGAGAAACACGATGCACTCACCGGGGAGAGGCATCTGCCATTGGCACGTTAACACTCGGCGCGCACTCCTTGATAGCATCCAGATTGGGCGGGTCGGCCCTCTCGTCATCGTCCAGCTGAATAACTTTGGGCGGAGCTACATGAACCAAAGAGATGACTAAAACTCAATTGGAGATGACGTAACCATCCAAGGCAGTCGGCACAGCATACCTTTGGAGGTGGCGGCATCTGCTGCAGCAGCATCACTTGGACCAAACTTACGAGCATGTGGGTCTACCGAAGTCGTCGAGGTGTCGTTTCTGCAAGGTTCAAACAACACTCGGTCAGCAACCGTGTCAATGCAAAAACAAACAAGGAATTGATGAAGAGCACTCACGTCGAGGCCACGGGCACCGCCACCTTGATCCGAGTTTCCAAGACCTTCTAGGGCTTGGAAGAAATCTACTTGGGAAACTTGGGCTGCTTCTCCATCGAGCTCTCAACCTCTGCAGGAGCGCGCTTCGAGCTCTGAGTCGCCCAACCAGAAACAGTCGGCTGTTGAGCCCCACTCACCTTCCCCTTCGGATTATGCAGCGCCTTGGAGCGAGGTTCCTTGGGAGCCACATAAGACGGAGTGGACTCTGCCTCATCCCCCTCCTCATATCTCTCCTCCTCATCGCTCTCCTCATCATCATCACTCGCGTTGTCATCAGACCCCTCCAAGTACTGCTGCTCGATGTCACCCATCACGTCTTCTAGCGACCGGTCCACCACCAGAATGTTGGGAATCAAGTTCTGAAAATCCTTAAAGGCAAACACATAACCAAACAAGGATTAGCTACACGAGAGGCAGTGCATGATCAAACCGACTAAGCAACAAGCGATTACCTCAATGGGCGGCAAGCCCTTGTGGAAGGCTGGCACCAACCGAGCCCCCTCACCCCCCACGGGTTGCCCTGTGCATAGGTGATGGCCTTGATCTTGGCCCCCACCTCCTTCTTGGTGAGCTCCTCAGGGTGCACTCGGATGGGGTCACTCAGACCCTCATACAGCCACATGGGGTGAGCCCTAGCTTGGAGTGGCTGGATACGCTGAGTGAAGAAGGTCTCCAACAAATCCATGCCATTCACTCCAGCATTCACGACTCCAGTCAACGCGCTGGACAAGATATCGACGTGCACCTTCTCCTCCTTCGCCATAGTAAGGGTTGCCGAAGCTCGTACTCGCTCAGACGAGTACACCGGGAGGCCTGACTGATTGTTGGCACTAGGGACGTCCCGGCAGTAGAACCAGGTCCCCTGCCACCCTTTGACAGAGTCGGGAAAGATCATCTTCAGGAATGACCTCCCCCTTTGAACCTGGATGCCCATGCCCCCAATAGCTGGGTGGCGTGGGTTTTCTCACTAGTTGACGAGTCTTTCTTCACGGTCATCAACCGACAAGTGAAGATGTATTTGAAGAGGCCCCAATGAGGATGGAAAACCAAGAAGTTCTCGCAGAGAGAGATGAAAGCAAAGAGATAAACGACAACGTTGGGGGGAAGGTGATGGAGCTGAGCACCGAAGTAACCAAGAAACGCTCGAAAAAAGGGGTGGGGAGGCATAGAGAAACCCCGCTTGACATGGGTGACGAGCAAGACGCGCTCGTCGTCCTGAGGCATCGGCTTGACCTCCACCGCGCCCGAGCAATGCCACCCTTCATGTGGAATCAACCCCTCTTCCGCCAGCTCCTCTAGTCGCCGAGCATAGACGCGTGACGGGATCTAGTCCCCCACCGCGCCGCCAGCCGCTGCTCCGGAGTCAGAGGAGGTGGCCATCTCCGCCTTCTTTGCCTTCTCCGCCTTGGCCATGGAGCCCTTTTTTTGAAGGTTATCCATGGAGCCCATCATCATCGCCACGCACTAAAGAGCAGGGAGGAGTCGGAGCAAGGAGAAGTGGATCTAAGGGACGGACATCTGTCTCTAGATCTTTTATATCGCAAGATGAAATCTCCAGCCAGTTCTCCCACAATGAATCCTTGGATCGACGGCCCGTGCGAAGAGGCTTTGCACAGAGTAGGCGCTACACATGGCAGAGATCGTGCTCGCAAATCGAGGAGCCACGCCCCCACTTTCCATCTAACGCACGACATTACCGCTTCAGCGCGCGAACACACAAATTCAAATCCCGACATTTCCGGGACAAATCAAGCTAATTGATTATCCACGATCCCTTTCCCAAAGGGCACACATCAGTCTGACTGACTACCCTCCGCGGGGACCCATGCACTCGGCCATGTTAAACATGCAACTAAAGTCTTATTCAGGATCATCATGTGACGAGCATGACGCCCCTCCACAGGTTCACTTTGTTCTCTCAGTAGGCTCCAAGGCGCATGACTCGTAAACCTAGACTAGTTGAAAGTCTGCGCTGACGTTCCCCTGGGATAATGGGTGGCATCTCTCCAGAGAGTCAGACCATGCGCAGGTGTCGCCACTCAGGTTGTGATGCCATGCCCACACTCGGGCCTCAAGTATACCTCCTCCGAGAGAGCAAACGAATGCAAACAGGTGGCATTCACACAAAGCAAATCTAAACTAAGCTGATAACATATAAGAAGTATAATGTAAGCAATGTAAGGCGCCATATGCATGATATGACCAACATCAGCATGCCAGGTTAGAGCAAACACCTCAGGTGGTAAACAGGCGTGGTTGGCTCCTTCTGAATCTCCATCTGAACAGTTATCTTCCTCTGGAATACAATCTGGAAATGCAGGAGGGGGCCACATCGCCCACCATGGAGCGGCGTCTGCATGACATTATATTCCCACGCAACGGTCTTCTCTTTTTCTCTACATGTTCACTACGATTGTGTACAATATCTGACATGCATAATAAAAAATAGTTAGATTTTGTAAGGCCTAAGGGGTGCATGCAAAAATCAAGACTGATGGTAGCAAACGAGTGGGCAGGTAGATTATAGCTTTAGTTTAAAAAGATAGACAATGGATCATCTATTGTTTGTTGCCCACCCAACATGAACCACATAGAAGACCCCAGCTGAACCAGATAGTAGATAGATACTATTCGTTGCTGGCTCGATATGAGACCCATGGGCAATTCAAAACTCAAGATTGAACAATAAAGTAGCAGGTAATAATAACTGATGTATAACGTAAGCAAACACGAAAGACTGCGACCTCTCTTCCGGAACTGTGTAGTCCTCAGGTTCATCTGCTCAGTCGATGATGGTAATGCAGTTGACATGGCTGCCGGCAATGGGGAAGATGATCTGAGGCAGCGAAAGAAAGTCTGCAGGGGGGATCTCTGCTGCAGTGAACACTTCTATCGATGGTGCACCTCAGGTGGGGTGGATGACGGCACGGCAGGAGCATGACATAACACATAGAGTTTTCTTTGACATCTATCTGAAAATGAAGTAAATCCGTAAAGGCTCCTTAGAATTGGAGGATTCTATTAACGCAGGGACAGGAAAAACACAGGAATAGGATAGGAATGCACGTGCAAAACAGAGCATTTGGAAACATAGGATTTCAGCCAACCTGGGTGTTTGGCTCACATGAATTGGAAGAACATAGGAATGGAGAAACAAAGTTATGCAACGAGTGTACAACCTCTTTGGCATAGCCTTGTGGACCTCAACATCATTGGGTTGGACGTGGAGGATGGTGATGATGCTGGTGTGACTGTCGGAGGCGGGGAAGAAGATCCTAGGCCTCTAGAAATGGTGCCGAGGGTACTGCTCCGCTGTGATGGACGGTTCCATCATTGGAGCAGCTCTGCTAAGGTGTTCGGTGACGAGGCTGAAGCATGACAAGACAGACAATGTTAATCTGAAGTGGGACCCTAATATCATCTGCAATTGATGATGTAAAATACATCACCAAAAAGTGCTAGATGTAAAACGCATCAGTCGCACCATGGCCGCTCTGACAGATGTTGTAAGTACTGTTCACTCTGAACATAACTGAAGAAAATGAACTTTACAGTTGAAACTGAATTTTACTGTCGAAACTGATTGAACTAGTAACAGAGCATTGCAATAGATGTTTAGGGCGTTCGAGCGCTAGTAGCAGAGAAGCAGTGATCTAAATCAGCAGACGCTCGAGCAGGGAACGCACTAGCAGAGAGCAAGTTGTGCAGTAGCACCGCGAGCGAGTGCTAAAGCAGCAACTCTTGTAGCTATCGGAGGTCGTGCGGCAGCAGCAGCAGCGTAAGCGAGAGCAAGAGCAGAGCAGCAGCACGAATGAAAGCAGGAGCAGTGCAGCAGCGCGACCGACAGTAAGAATAGAGCTGCAGCGCGAGCGAGAGCCGGAGCAGCTGCAGCTAGTGCCATTGTGGAAGTCGCCACCGAGGAAGCAACGACATGGGGAGAGACGCCGTGGATGATGTGGCCGGCGACAGCGCCATCGATGGAGACACGCCATGTTTGCTCGGTATCGAGCACCGGCAGCCCCGTGAGATCGAATAAAAGATAAAATGCAGCGGAGAGTGCAGAACCTCCTTGGTGGCGCTGAGTTGGCCTCGGCTTCATCGGAGGAATTGGTGAGGGTGCTGCGGTTCCGGTGGGGCAGGTCAAGACGGCGCTGTGGGGATTGAGGTGGTGCGATAGACGAGGCGAACATCGGGGCAACTCCTTGGAGGTGGAGGACGGGGCGGCTGATCCAGCGGGACGACAAGATCGACAACGGATCCTCATCCGGTGCGGTGGATGAGGGACGGCGAGCTATTGCGGTGGACGACATAGTCGGGGAAGAGTCTCCGGCTGGGCGGTCGGGAGGCCGATGGAGGAGCGTGGGGTTTCGCGGGTTTTGGCGGCCTCGGTGTACGAATGGGGGGGGGACGAAGGGGGAGGGGGAGCCAAGCTTAGGGACGCGCTTGTCCGAAATGTAGGGTAAGTTACCAGCGTACCCCCACCGGTTTCGACACCGCGACATGGAGCGTCATTTCAGGTTGAGGGGTAGAAGGGGGATTTCGCGTGTCTGGGCTACGGGGGCGATTTCGGATGAGGAGGGAGTTCTCGCGCGTGTCCAAATTTCGAGATAACAAGGCGTGACACGGGTTGAAGAGGCGGGAGTTTCAAAGCAGGTGAGACAAAAGATACTCGAGCTTGGAAATTTCGGGATAACAAGGTGTGGATTCCTTGTTCGGCAGAACAAACTTAACGTGTAAAAAAACAATTCATACAAGACACAAGAGAGTCATGTCCCCTTTTACTATATTTCTATAGATGCCATTGAAAAACCTACAAGAAAAATGTAAAAAAATCGGGAGAACAAGATTACCCTGCACAGTACCAAATCGATTCGCACTTCCCTCAACAACAACAAAAAACAAATCAATTCCCACCAAAGAAAGAGTAATGTCCCTTTTTATATGATTACAGATGCGATGATCTCGAATTTCAATTTTTGAATCCATGTTATGTTGAATTTGAATATATCGTTAGGTGACCTTGCGGTTTATAATTGATGTAGTCGTAAATTTTGATCTTCCGTCATATATGAACATTTTACTCCACCATATGAACATATATATTGTCGTCTACCATATGAACCAAATTTGATTCAATTTTCCTTATTTGAATACGATTGTTGTCAAGTTATACAATAATTTAAATATTATCTTGATAAAAAAACATGCATATAGCAGTAATCATATTTCACTATGAACTACATGTACCATACGCTCTCCAATTCAAATATCTGTATCCATTTTATGTTGAATTCAAATCATAGTACATTATTGGTCTAGGTAGCGAGATGTTCGGGATAATCTAAACCCTGTTTTCATATGTATAATTTTTGGTTGAATTGGGACAAGTTTTGGTATAAGCTTCTTGCAAAACCGAATATTCTCTCAACAAGCCTCATGGTTCCGAGAGGGAACGTGTCACCTTTGTGTGCGAAACGATATACGCTGCCTCCCCCCTGATTTTATTTACAGAGGCAACATAGAACTATATGAGTGCCCTGTTAAATTTTGGAATTATTTCAGGTTCATTTGGCCTTTTTATACATTAATTGAGTTTCTGGACTTTTAATGTGCATAATCTAAATATGAACTGCATGCACATGCTCCGGTGCACCAAAGTGGGTTGAAAAATCACATGTGTGTCCTTGGTTGAATTTCTAGGTCCCATGGAAGAAATGAGAATGAAATTCAAACATCTGAGCGTCATGACTCGGCCGAGAACATCGAGAAACTTAGATTTTAAATTCATGTAAATCCAAAACTCGCCTGGAAATCATGAAACTTGGCATGGTGTCATGTCATGGCACTAACATGTTGTGGTAAAAAAAATTGGGCCGATTTGGAAGCCCGTGGTTCTAAGAGGGAACGTGCCACCTTTGAGTGTGAAACGATATACGCTACCCCCTCCCCCCCCCCTTGAGTTTCTTAACAAAGGCAACATAGAACTACATTACTGCCCTGTTAAATTTTGGATTTATTCCAGGTTCATTTGTCGTTTTTTATACATTAATTGAGTTTCTGGTCATTTAATGTGCATAAGTCAAATTTGAACTACAAGCACATGCTCTCGTGCACCAAAGTTGGTTGAAAAATCACATTTGTGTCCTCGGGTGAATTTCTAGGTCCCATGCAAGAAATGAGAAGAAAATTAAAACATCTGGGCATTGTGGCTCGGCCGAGAACATTGAGGAACTTGGTTTTAAAATTCTTGTAAATCCAAAACAAGTCTGAAAATCATGAAACTTGGCATGGGTGTCATGTCATGGTACTACCATGTTGTGGTAAAAAAATTGGCCGAATAGGAACAGATTTTGGTATAAGCTTCTTGCAAACCGAAGCTTCTCTCAAGAAGGCTCGTGGTTCTGAGAGGGAACATGCCACCTTTGAGTGCGAAATGATATACGCTGTCCCCCTTGAGTTTATTTACAAAGGCAACATAGAACTACATGAGTGCTCTGTTAAATTTTGGAATTATTCCGTCTTCGTTTGGCCTTATTTACACATTAATTGCGTTTTTGGTCACTTAATGTGCATAATTCAAATTTGAACTACAAGCACATGCTCCCATGCACCAAAGTTGGTTGAAAAATCACATTTGTGTCCTCGGGTGAATTTCTACGTCCCATGCAAAAAGTGAGAATAAAATTCAAACATCTGGGCATAGTGGCTCGGTCGAGAACATTGAGAAACTTGGTTTTAAAATCATGAAACTTGGTATGGTGTCATGTCATGGTAGTATCATGTTGTGGTTAAAAAAATTGGCCAAATAGGAAAAAAAATGGTATAAGCTTCTTGCAAATCGGAGCTTCTCTCAAGAAGGCTCGTGGTTCTGGGAGGGAACGTGTCACCTTTGTGTGCATAATTCAAATTTGAAATACAAACACATGTTCCAGTGCACCAAAGTTGGTTGAAAAATCACATGTGTGTCCTCGGGTAAATTTCTATGTTCCATGCAAGAAATGGGAATGAATTCAAAATTCTGGGCGTCGTGGCTGGGTTGGAAACATTGAGAAACTTAGTTTCTTAATCCCTGTAAATCCAAAACATGCATGAAAATAATGAAACTTGGCTTGGTGCCATGACATGGCACCAACATGCTGTGGTAATTTGGGCAGTCCGTTGCGAAGGCGCACACATTAACAATCAACAAAGTCATTTTGGAACAAGTGTTGTCACGTTACAATCGGAAACACAAATATTATTGAAACCGTGGGCGTTCTACTTACTAGTACCATTTACGTGCCGCCACGCGTCCCCATTTTTTATTAGCTAGGAGGCGCCATGCATGGTAGCTATTTGAGTACGAGAGGCGTGCGATCAGACCCCTCGCGTGCTTATCGGGAGGAGAGCCCTTTGACCTCTATCTGCCATCCACCTCTCTCCCAAGGTCTCCATTAATGGTGCCTGAGCCTCTGTTTAATGGCCTGGCCTTGTCTCACTCGACTGAGATTTAAGAGAGAAAAAAGAAAATTTGAAAGCACGGATCTTGATGTAAGATCCGGCGAACCTATATAGCATCTACTACGACTTATAGCAAGACTGATGAATATATAAGGACAATTATTTTTTTTATCAAAGAAGGGCTTGACACTTCCGATTTTCATTACTGAAAACCACCACAATTCACAAGTTCAGCACAACTCCAGCCTAACACGAAGGACTAAAAGCTACTAGATTGAAATCGCAACATCCCAAGAGGCCAACAAAGGCCAAACATCCGTGCTAGAACCCAACATTTCACAACCGACGACACAATCCACATCCTAAACCAATTATTACATCAAAAGAAACCAGGAAACTGAAGGAAGCCTAGCAGCAACTAGAAGAACAGCAACGCCAGGGTCGCCACAGCAAGAGTTTTCTTCATTCCAGCCTCGCAACATTGATCTTCCACAGAAAGATAAGGACGATTAATTGTCTTACATAATTAGAAAGATAATTAAAAAAGCCACATGCGGCTACGCCCGAAATACACAAGGGCAAAAGAAGAAGGAAGACAAGGATCTGGCTCGTTGATCTCTACTTTCTTGATGCGTTGCTGCAGGCCGCGGGAACTAGTCTCCGCGGCGAGCGGCGATGAGCTCTTTCGTGTCCTCAAGACGCTATTTGAGAACATCCACAGATTCCTCTACCAGCCTTTAGCGCTTGTTGCGGAGCATGTCATTTTCGTCCATAAGTTTCTTGACGATGACGCCGGTCCTCTTCAACAAGGCACTGGTCTCCTCCTGCTGGTCTGCACTTCGGACGATCTTCTCCCTCAGCAGGTCGCGCTCGGCCCGGAGCCTCTCATTGCCCTCCCTTAGTTGCCGGATGACGCCGGTAGCCTGTTCAAACGAGGCTTTCATGTCGTCCTGCAACCTCGCACAGCCGGAGATCTGATCCATCTGGCTATGAACGATCGCATGCATGCGCCTGTAACAATCGTCGCCTGCCCGCGACAAATTTTCCAAGGCCACCACAGTGCGGCGGGACATCTCTGCTGCATTCGCAGTGCGGTGGGACATCTCTGCTACTTCCGCAGCGCGGCCAGACCAGTCTGCTGCATCGATGGTGCGGTGGGACCTCCGTGCTGCTTCAGCGGCACGGCGGGACCTCTGTGCTGCTACTTCTGCGCGGCGGGACATGTCGGCTGCTCTCGCAGCGAGGCGGGACATCTCTCGTGCTTCCGCTTCCATGCTCGCCTCTCCCTGGTGGCAATCTCTCGACCCAGAACTCACGCTGGCCATGGCAGACACGGGGGAAGGATGCTGAATGACTTGTTTGTTTTTTTGGATGAGGAGTTGAGGAGGAATGTGCAGTCATCTTGGCATACTAGTATTTATAACCGAGTACTAATACGCTCCTAAGTGGGAAACCATTTAGGTTGTGATCGGTGTGAACAGGTTTGCAATTCAATATAGCATGGTACTAATACGCTCCTAAGTGGGAAACCGTTAAGGTTGTGATCGGTGTGAACAGGTTTGCAATTCAATATAGCGTGGAGTAATTTGGATTGTGACGAGATGCAAGCTCAAAATTTATTGACGGTTCAAGTTTCTAAGTGCGGCACTATTCCCGGATGGAGTAGTTCTTTTTCTACTCCCTCCTTTCCGGTTTTATATGGCTTATCTCAAAATTTTAGTTTTTCCATTTTATAAGGCTCAATTTGGTTGTTCCCCAACACATGTTCAGATTCCAAGGTGCATTAAATCATTGCATGCAAGTATTAAGAGAAAATTGACCAATCCATGTACTTTATGCATGCATGCATTGCAACTAATGCATTGATAAACATAATTTTTTGAGAAAAACAAGAGCAATAATTAGGTGCTTTTGCAAACTACAAAAAATATTCCACCACTCACCATCTTGGTTGGTGAGATTTTTGAATTAAGCCCTATAAACCGGAAAAGAGGGAGTACTGTTGTGTACGTGCAATAATTGGCACCGTCGTATACATATCTTACAGTTAATGGGGCGTTCGACAGGAATAGCCGCGTGGCGAGTTCTAGGCTAGTCTTTTTTTCAAACGCATTAAACCTATCTCTCTGGACTTCTTGCACGCACCATCGTGCCACCCACAAAAACTTGTACTCTGAGTTTAATATGTTATATAGGAAGAGAAGAGGTGCACGCACGCACTCGTCCTCTGACACACATGTCTGTTTTTTCTTGAAAAGGAGGATGATGAACCCCAGCCTCTGCATCTGGGAGTCACGCACGCATCTGTAGCTACGAATTGTAGTGTTCTCAACCATCCAATTGGCTCTATCTTGGATGTACCTATATACTAAAACATGTCTAGATACATCTATATTTTGACAAATGGAAGGCATGTATTGTGGAACGGAGGGAGTGCTTGTCATCAAAATGGATAAAAAGGGATGTATCTAGAACTAAAATATGTCTACATACATCTCCTTTTATCCATTTTGATGACAAGTAGTACTTCTTACCCAAAGGAACTTTATATCCAACAGACACAAAATATCCATTCGACTGTTGGAAATTACTGATATGATGTCGAAGTAATTGCTGCATCGCCACCAAAACCCACCATTTCTTAAGCTAAAGTAGACCAAGGTAATCCCTATATTAGCATATTACTAAGATAAACAGAAGGCACTGTAGAAACATTTAGGGCATGGGCTTATCAATCTGAATGTGGAGGGACACCAGCTTAGCCCCGGCCAGCAGCTTGGGCGGAACTGTCAAGAAGGTCAGCTCCTGCACGTCGACGTCGCCGGGATCCTTGTTGCTTGTCACCTCCATTTCCAGCTTGACGGCATCGGTCGTGCCTTTGGGCTCCCCCGGCGGGCCGTTCGCCCACAACTTGGCCACGTAGTGCGCCAGTGGGGACGCCCCCGCTCTGATGCGGACGACCGACACGGCGATAGGCGCGCCAATGTCAAGCACGCCATCGACCAAGAAAAACGCGCGGTTGACCTCCTCCGCGAACAGCAAGAGCCATGGCTGCGATAGTGGCACTTGCAGCTGGAGCACCTTGCCGTACTAGATCCTGTGCACGAGCACGGGATGCGCGGTGCTGATGTGGTGGTAGAGCGGCAGTGGCGGGCCTTCGTAGCCGCAGACGGGCATGGGGCGTTTGCAGGGTGCGAGCGGACACATGCCCTCGTGATCGGCGAGCTTGTGCTAAGTGACGTAGAGCCCACAGCCTTCGTGCAGGCACTCCACCCTCACCGATGAAAGGACGGAGTCCACCGCCATGTTTCGCACGTTGAAGCCACCGCCGTGCTCACACTTTTGGCACTGCCACTGGTTCCCGGGGCGCTCGACGCGGCAGTCCGCACAGGCCAGGTGCCCTCCCTTGCACTACAGAAATCAATCGAACAACACATCAATCGAGAAACCTGCACCTTGCTCAATCGGCTGAACAGACGAGGTGTATTCAAACCTCATACACTGGAGGCGTCAAGGGGCGGAGGCACAAGGGGCAGTCGAGCACGGTGAGGTCCATCGAGACCTTAGAGAGCTCCATCGTCGGGTCCTGTTCGGTCTGAATGATCTCGCCCTCCTCGTGCACAACCATCTCTCGACATGGGACGGAGCATTACAAAGCTTTACCGTCACATATTTTATACTACTTCATGGTGCATTAAATCAACACATGCAAGTATCAAAACGAGAGTCACAACATGCATGCATGCTTTGTAATTAATGCATCGGTAAATGCAAATTATTGAAATATATCGAGTGCAGTGCTTTGATGTGTCGCGTCAACTCGTACATCAATGAGAAGTTTGATTATCCTCTCCCTCACAGACTTAACTGCACCTGCCTTTGGCTGTATGACAGGTTGGCCACACACCTATCGGGCCCACCTGTCAGACACGCAAAGGCAGGAGCATCCCTCCCCCGCCCATGAGCATGGTGGCTGGCAAGACTAGGAGAAGCTTTCGCTACACGCTCTCCCTCCCGCACGCGGTGGACATGCAGCAGTTCAATCGGTGTCAGATGGCCAGAAGCGTACTATAGTACTCCTCCAGTGCAGTAGTACTCCATCATTGTTTGACTTCCCGAAGAGGCGAAGAGCCAAGCGCAGCCCGGACGCTTGTGTGACAGTTTCATGTGTAGAGTAGTCTAGGATAGTGTGTACCATGCCTATAAGCTTAAAATCGTTGGGGTCGGCTCCATGCTATGTGGCCATCTCGAAGTTTTTTTTTAAAAAAATAGTCTTCTGGCCCTACCTGTCACCCGGGTGATTGTAGTTTGCACGCTCATTTGGTCACGATAGGAATATATATTTAAATTTATTTATTTTTTCAAAAAAGGGGGACTCCCCGGCCTCTGCATCAGAACGATGGATACGGCCACATATATTTTAATTTGTGGTGGGTAAATGTTAGTGGTTGCAACAAATATATTGTACACTGCGGGTCTTTCAGCCAAGTTTAGAGGCAAGCATGTGTGGCCAGTGCTATGATGTGTCGCGTCAACTCGTACAACGAGGAGAAGCTTGATTTTACTACTACACGCCTTCTCCCTCTCCCATGCGCGCGGTTGCTCATGAACAAGGACAGGCTTTTGCTTAGTAGTACTTCTACAAAAAGCTATTCGTCCCACTCGTGGTGGACGGACATGCAGCAGTGGATTCGACACTGTAGAAGCAGTAGTAGTAACATCATTGTTCGTCTTCTCGAAGAGGCGAAGAGCCAAGCGCAAACCGAACATTGCAGTTGCGAACATTGGAGCACGCATATAGCCAGGCTCTTGCATGAGACAAAATTGCTATGTGAGCCCACTATTGTACTAGTACGTACAACTACTTGCTAGTATAGCCCTGTAAACCAGAAAGGAGTATTTGCCCTTCTAGAGATTTCAACAAGTGACTAGACTACACCGAGACAGAGTACATAAGGAGCAAAATGAGTGAATTTGCGTCGTAAATAAATACGTACTAGTTCTATCATTTTCCTCTTCGAGGTGCAGAATATTGAGTATACTGACTGGTCTCTTTTTGACATGCATTTACGTTTTTCTGACACAGTACAGACGCAAGCGCTCATATACACACGCATACACTCACCCCTATGAACGCACACACGCATGACACTAACATCTTGAAATTTACGAAGTCACCATAGGCACCTCGTCATCGACGGGTCCATAGGTGCTTGAATGCCAAGGAGGGAGAGGGTAGCGGTTCCCGAGACGTTGAACATTCAATGATGCATCCTCAATTACATGCAGAGGGAAATAATTGGAGAAGCAGAATAGAGCCAGCACGATGTGAATGCAACAGAGTTTGGACTCTCATATAATAAAGGCGCCCCACAACTCCAATCCATCTACTCCCAAGTCTCTGCGCAACACTGCTCACTCCAATCCAAGACCAAGTGACCAGAAGCCACAAGCACCTATGGAGGCGATAGACGCGAGCGACAGTCGGCTATGCCAAATCATCCAAGGCGCCGGCCTGCGGCCCCGCACCGCGTAGCGTTTCCAGACAGTGCTGGCGACCACATGAATCGTAGCCCTCGCCAATGCCGGCTTCGCCTCTCACATGGACGACATGATGGTCAAATCCATCCGCAAGTTCACCGTCGTCAAAAAGCGCGTGGACGACCTTGCCGTACTGCTCCATCCTGCGTGCCCAGGCTCCTCATTGCCTGCCACCCTCGTCGGCCTCCATGGTGACAAACTCTTTCAAGCCCTGGTGGCCCTGCAGGTGCCGGAGGTCGCGACGAAGAATGTGCACCTCGAGGCCGCGCTCGCCACGCAGCGCCTCGCCGTGGAAGAAACCGTCGACCTGCACATCCACGTCTATGATGAAATCGTCTACATAGGCCACTACAAGGCAAGCGAGGACAGAAAGACGTTGGCCTTCTTCCAGCGGCTAGAATCTTTGGACGCCATTGTTCAGGAGCACGTCGACCTGGCCACGAAAGCCATTGCTACTTAGGCGTCATTCGGTGGGTCGACGCCCTAAGTCGAGGAGGTGGACGTCGTCAATGGATGCATCTCTTCTTATTGCCTCATGTAACCCGCACTACATCACCTCGTGGCCTTAATGTTTTATTAGTATCGTACTCCCTCCGTTCCCAAATATAAGTCTTTCTAAAGATTCCAACAAGTGACTACTACATACGGAGTGAAATGAGTGAATCTACTCCCTCTGTTCCTAAATATAAGTCTTTATAGAGATTCAACTACAAATACATACGGATGTATATAGACATATTTGAGAGTATAAATTCACTCATTTTGCTCCGTATGTAGTCTATAGTGAAATCTATAAAAAGACTTATATTTAGGAACGGAGGGAGTACACTCTAAACTATGTCTACATACATCTGTATGTTGTATTTCATTTGAAATAGTATCTAAAGACTTATATTTATGAACAGAGGGAGTATATGGCATTTTTATTCTAGTCGTAACGTTTTCACTATGAGGTGGGGCCTTAGTTGAGCAAACCCACCCCGCCCACCGGGCGTCGGCCGAGTTTAGAATTAGAAGAGAGAAACGAGGGAGGAGAGCTAGCTGTAGCACGGACGCTGTTGTCAGATGGGACTCGTGTTTATAGAATAGGAGTACTGAGCACTCGTGCCTCTTTTTTTTAGGGAAAAATTAGTCGTATGTCTAGTACCACTAGTTGGGTGCGTGCGACTTATAGCTATCATCACTTTAGGTCTCCTTTTCGAACCGTGGCTACGCTTCACAGTACATATTTTTTTCACGCATTTATCCTCCTATATGTACTCCTAGGCTATTTTTCCACGTGCTCCCATTCGCCGACATGTGGGACATAGAGCATCTGGGTCGTAGTGCATGCACGACTCGGAGCATATGCCGGGGTACTTTACATTTCAGACCTCACGAATTACTTGCAAACCCCCCGTAGAAGAATAAATAAATGAATGAATTACTACATGAAACCGGATTATTTTCGTCAAAATCGGAGCACGTTCATTAAATTTTGGACATGACACATTTATAAAAAATGACCGGACCTAAACCAGTCTAAGGGCCTCTTTGATTTTTCCCGAAAAAGGGCCTCTTTGATTCGCAGGATACTGAAAACACAGGAATGGGGAAAGTATGATGGCGATGAACCGAGACGAGGAGAACTCTAACTCACTTAGAGGTTAGAGTTAGATTCTAACCCTGAACTAACTCTAAACCAAAGAGGTGTATGGATGGCAGGGTTAGATTGACAATAAATGCTCTTTCTCAATCATTTGACTACTTTGGACCCTATTTCCTGCCGGATTTGGTGTGGCCGGCTCTTTTGTAGCCTCCTCCCGCTCACAATTGACATAAACGAACCATCTATACAAATCAAGCATGCAAAACATGATAATTTTTACTTTGTCCATACAAATGAGATATCCCACTTAAACATACAAGTCGTCAATCAAGCTTCACAAAATAAAAAAACACTTCATGAAACAAAGCATGAGCTAACTCATCACGGAAGTCATTCATGATAGGAAGGGAGCCCGGTGCCCCTCACGCACCGAGGGAGGAGCTCGCCATCATCGCTCTGGAGGAAGGCTCTGTAGAGCCCAAGCCCCGGGAACCCCTCCGACGTTGGCCCTTGCGAGTTGAGGTCGACACCGGCATGCGTAGTAGGGCCGCTTGCCGCCGACTGGGAACTTAATCTTTGGGCCTCTAGAAATAATGCAAGCCTGTAACTAAAATACCTAGAAAGGTGAACTGAATCTTTGGGCCTCTAGAAATAATACAAGCCTGAAACTGAAATACCTAGAAAGGTGAACTGAATATCTGGGCCTCTAGAAATAATGCAAGCCTGAAATTGAAATACCTAGAAAGGTGAACTGAATCTTTGGGCATCTAGAAATAATGCAAGCCTGAAACTGAAATACCTAGAAAGGTGAACTGAATCTTTGGGCCTCTAGAAATAATGCAAGCCTGAAATTGAAATACCTAGAAAGGTAAACTGAATCTTTGGGCCTCTAGAAAGATTTATTACCTCCTCAAGCAGCATCAAACAATTCCATGCGTGCACCACAAATCTATACCATGTTTGATCAGGATCTACTTTTCCAAATCAGAATTAGCGCTAGAGCAAGCAAGATCAATGATATGGTCGTGAGACAGAGAAGGAACGAACAAACTCACCCCTCTCGTGACCTCCCTAGTCTCAAACTAACCCCTCTTGTTTCGATAATTTGAGGCTATTTCAACCCAAACTAGCTCTAACTCAGGGATCCAAACAAAGAGGAGTGTTATTGTACATGCTATAGTGTGGACCGTAGCACATTGTTTTTTATGGCCATATCACCACATTGTTTTCTACTGCTGGTTCACTGGGCTACCGTGGTTCGCACTGCTGGTTCACTGGGCTGCCGTGGTTTGCACTGCTGGTTCACTGGGCTGCCGTGGTTCGCACTCCTCCGACCCGAGTAGTACTCCCTCTGTTCCTAAATATAAGTCTTCGTAGATATTTCACTGTGGACCACATACGGATGTATATAGATGCATTTTATGTGTAGATTCACTCATTTTTCTCCGTATGTGGTCCATAGTGAAATCTCTCCAAAGACTTATATTTAGGAACGAAGGGAGTAGTATAGTACTAGTATATACCGCATCATTCTTTGTTCCTTCTTACTACTCCGACATGTGGGAGAGCCAGCATCCGGGTCGACGTGTCATGCACTAGATTAGAGCGCGAAAAGGAAGGGGGGCATCACCCCGGTCGGAGCGCCAGTAATTCATGACTATAGTGAGTGGTCATATCACAAGTCTTTCCAGCAGTAACGCACCGTCAAATTGCACAGCCCAACCTTTCCAGCAGTATGTTTGAGAATCCGCCACTCGCTCGCCCTCCTTGCCTCTCTGTCAAACCGCCTACCCAAAAACTGTCGCGCGTACTGCCCGGGAAAAGCCCCGCCCTCAACTTTTAACTACGCGAAAATAGTTCGAGCTTGTTCATTCTATATAAATACAGTACTTACTATATGTTTATTCACCCGTGGGGTTGTTCAATGGCCCTGTTTGGATCCCTAAGTTAGAGTTAGTTTTAGTTAGTTGAGGCTCAAATAAACCAAAGTATCCAAACATGATGGGTTAGTTTGGGTTAGTTGGATCTAACCCACCCCAAAAAACTAGCCCACACTAGAGGAGCTTATTTGGGTTAGTTCTCCTAGGCCCACTAGAAAAATTAGTAAAAACAGTTACCCCTCCCATCCAAACAGGATCCAAAGTGGTCAAATGATTGAGAAAGAATTTTTGTTGTCAATCTAACCCTACCATCCAAACAGCTCTTTGGTTAGAGTTAGTTTAAGGTTAGTTCAAGGTTAGAATCTAATTCTAACCTCTAACTAAGTTAGATTATCCAAACAGGGCCAATGAATGGATGGGCGGGGAGCACAAGTGAACAATATTGTAGTACTACTAGTTGTAAGTAGGAGTCATACAGTAGTCACCTTAAATAGAGAGTTTCTTTTCTTTAATGCCACGTACACAAATTGAAACGCTTGTTGTGGAGAGAAAAAAGATAATCACTCCACTATATATGGACGCAGGGGCCTGAGCGCTTGCTTTACTAGGGTTGCTCTCTTCATTCTCTCATCCTCTCCAGATATAAACAAGACAGCGGTAGCGACATTTTCTCTCTACTCACCGCTGGTCACAGATCCGGCCGGATCCCTTCGGCCGGTGTGTGTAGAGGACTAAAAATTGCATCGTTCACACGGTCATCACCACCGAGGGAGGAAACCCACAACTGACGGAGGGGCCTGATCCTTTGCCCGTGCCGTTCTCTCTGACACAGCGCCGGCTCGGGATGTCCTCCAACCCTTCTTCCTCCCTGCCGTATTGTCCGCAGATCCGACCAGCCACCGCCGACATCCCGGCGACCCTCAGGTATAAGTTCTTTGAAAGCGGCCTTGCTCTACTGCCCCAGCTCCCCACATGTCTGCATGTGCATCTTTTTCTACTCCCATCAGCTCTTCCAAAGCCACCTAAATTTTTAGTATTATTAGAGGTACAGCTACTTCATGCATTCGAATCTAGGGCTTTGTTCAAAGAACGAAGAAAGGGGGGAAAGTTGTAGCATGAATCTAGGACTTGATTGAAAGAGGAAATAATATGGTGAAAGTAGTAGAGACCGGATACCCAACCAGTCTCTTGGTTGAAAAGGGAAATAATGGGAAAGCGGTACAAACTGGATAAGGAACAGATCTATTTGGTTGAAAAAAGGATAGAAAGTGGCGGCTGGTGGACAAGTCAACAGAGTATGTCCAGGATTAGATTTGCTGCCATCACATAGTAAAAGGTCTCCAGGATTAGATTTGCTACCCTCACATAGTAAAAGGTCTCAGGATTAGATTTGCTGCCCTCACATAGTAAAAGGTCTCAGGATTAGATTTGTTGCCCTCACATAGTAAAAGGTCTCCAGGATTAGATTTGCTGTCCTCACATAGTAAAAGGCCTCCAGGATTAGATTTGCTACCCTCACATAGTAAACGGTCTCCAGGATTAGATTTGCTGCCCTCACATAGTACAAGGTCTCCAGGATTAGGTTTGCTGCCCTCACATAGCATGAACAAACTCGGCATCACCACTTTATGCCTCCTTGTAGGTACATTGTGCTGATGCATCCACTGTCGCATGTCCTTATACCAACCTTTTGTTGTTGTTAATGTAAGGGCGCATGTAAAATGAAGCAATCACACTATTACCTTAGGGACATGTCTAACCAGTGTTATTGTTAATCTAATGCCTCCAGTGATAAGATGCAATTAAACTGTGTTACAAATGGCACTCCTGCTGTTTTCCCCAGTATGATAAGTAAGTTGCTCCTTTACGCTACTGAGTGTCCTGGTGTCCCCATGGTCCCATGTCCTTAAACCAACTCTTTAGATGCTGTTGGTTTACTGTGTCTGGTAAACAAGCAATGTCACCATTAAAGTAATCCCATATTTGAGGAATCTCATTGTTGATCGTAATGCTTCTAGTAACATGAAGAATTGCTAATGTTTTAAAATTTCTATTGTCCTTGCGTGATTGCCATGAACATAATTAAGATGCTTCTTTTTATTTTATATATGTTTCATATATTCTATTGACCAGCAACTGTTTACTTTCTATCTTTTTGTGCAGATAGGGATATCCATTTCACCTTGTTGCTATTGTGACCTTTTGGTGAACTGCACAAAACACTTTTTTTGGAATGAGTGTCTTGTGCAGTTCAACTAAAATGTCACGTGGGCAACATCTCTCAATTTTGGTGGAACTGCATAGAATGGTGATTGGAGTTTCCAAAATCTTCATCAAGTTCTGCTGGTAATCTCGTGCAACATTTTATTAGCCTTTGCAAGATGGAGCTGTCACTGTCACCACAATGGCACTTTATTTTAGTGGAATTGCACAAAAGGATAAGAAAATTATAGTTGCACCTTACATGAGCCGGACAACCAACCTTAATGTTCCTCAATTTTAGTGCAACTACTAAAGAAGAACATGCCAGCTCATGAGAGCAAGTACTTCTTGCTAGCTGAATGATGCAATCTTTGCTTCATTTTAGGTGAACTGCAGAAAAAGGCGCATGAATTGAATCATGGAACTCCAGGCAGACCTCATCCTAGTGGAGCTGCAGGTTGAGTTCAAGGAGGCCGCTATTAAAGCGAAATCATGCTCTCCTGTCTCCTTGTTTGTGTTGTGCAAACAGGATTACTCAACTACAGATGTTGTGACGGTCAATAGCATTCGCCAAGTTCTTCAATTGTATGACATGGCTAGCCAAGATGGATTTAATCCCGATATTCACTTTATCAAAAGGCTCTAATGGGTTGGTTCTGAATCTTGCAAGCTGGGAATCAATGAGATGTGTAGGCATCTTTGTTGTACTTATTATTTGAATCTTATTTGTTGGTTCTGAATCTTGCAAGCTGGGAATCAATGAGATGTGTAGGCATCTTTGTTGTACTTATTATTTGGATCTTATTTATTGGTTCTGAATCTTGCAAGCTGGGAAACACGGCATGATGATTCAGAGGACAACAACCATAACAAACAATTCAAACTTGGTAGTATTATCTTTGTGAAAGTGCGACCAATGTGCTGATCGTGTGCGTCCTGAGAATAATAGTTCTAATTGTTGTACATGTTGATCCTGTGGCACTGATAGAACGAGCCAATGCATTGCTTGTTTTAAGTATAAATTTCTATTAAAGCTAATTAAATTTAAGTAAAGTGACCACTAACTCATGTTATTACACTACCAATACAGACCCGCTCCTGAACCGACATGTGGCCAGAGTAGGTTTTTTAATGGAGGCGTTTGAATGCGCCGAGGGTGCATCTTCTACCGGGCGTGCAGTGGACGAGGGGGGGTAGTAATTGTTGTCGCCTGTACACACTCAGCTTACTGTTGAATCCAGTTCCCCAAGAGCTAAAAACGAACTACTGTCGCCGCCTACACACTCGTTCACTCAAAGAGACTCCAATGGCGATCCAAGGGGTGAGCCTACTGGATATGGACTTCAGCAAGGAGTTCCCCTTTGAGTTCGCCATTCAGTCCTATGGCTGCACCAAGTTGAATGTGATGTACACCAACAATACGGACTCGGTGAAGCTCTGCCTCGCCTCAGTCCTATGGCTGCACCAGGTTTTGGAGCATTCGCCCATTTCGTCGGCAGCGCCGACCGCACCTTCGCTATGGTGGAGAGAAGGAAGAACGCGACGATTTAGCCATCTAGTGCAACAAGCTTGTCGCCATCCAGGCCATCCCTATACTCACCCACACCCCCTGTTATTCTACGGCGACGGCAGCCTCACACCGCAACGAACCAGTGAACCCTCGTACTCCTCTACGCATGGGCATCCACTGCCGCGTCTTCCCCGGCTCCGTGTCGTCCCCTTCCTAGGCCTCGTCGTTGTCCACCGCCCTGGTGCTCTCGGTGCGGCGTGGTCAACGTGGTCAAGGAACGGCTTCCATTGGACGTGGACTGTACGTGGAGAGGCTGACTGCTGGATCCACCGCCGCAGCAAGGAAGTGCCTCCTTATTACGCGCAAAATAATTATTCCTCCACCTAACAGTGGGCACCCACCTGATGGGCCACCGTATTTCGTGAAAAAAACATTTCCCCCTGACTTTTGGGACCCACCAGCTACACCTTCGCACGCAAGGATGTGCGTCCGAAAAAAAAACGATTTGCCCCCCTGACTGTTGGGACCCACTAGCTACATCTTCGCACGCAAGGAAGTGTGTCCAGGCAACAAAACAAAATGATTCGCCCCCCTGACTGCTGGGACCCACCAGCTACATCTTCGCACGCAAGGAAGTGCCTGGAAGTCGGGACCCACCTGGTCGAAGCGTACGTAGCGTTGTCATTCTGGTCGCGAACGTGTACGTACATATATACTGGTCGATGTAGAGGCGCGCACGTGTCGATGTAGAGGCGCGCACATGTCGTAGTAGAGGCGCGTACATGTCGTAGTAGAGGCGCGCATGTAGCATGTACACGTACGTACAGCGGCCAGTGTGCAAGAAAGAAAATACGGCCATGTATGTGTACATACGGGTGGGGTCTCGAACGCCTACTCGTGCATACGTACGGCCAGGGCTCGTGTACATGGCTGGGTCAGAACGGAGAAACAGCGTCATCATCGTGTTCATGGGGAGCCAACCGGCTAGGTCGGAACGGAATGCATCGTCGTGTTCATCGGGAGGGCTTGGACAGAACATGCGATGGAAACGAGCCCTGGCGTACCGCAGAACGGAGGAAACGGACCACCTACGGTCGAAATGGGGATCCTGTTGATCGGGAGGGGTGTGGCGTACCGCAAAACGGACGAAACAGACTTGTGTTGGAGCGCTGCGGTCGAAACAGGGGTCCTGTTCATCGGGAGGGGTGTGGCGTACCGCAAAACGGGACTCCACGGGATACTGTTCATCTCCACCGTCGACCTCCTCCAGCCTCCACGGGCTACGGTCGACCTCCTCCAGCCTCCACGGGCTCCTGTTCATCCAGCCTCCACCGCGCGCTACTCCACCGGCTACTGTTCAACCACCCCTCCACGGGCACCCCTCCACCGTCTACTATTCATCCCGCCCTCCATACCACGGGGTCCTATTCATCTAGAGGCAACGCCGCCGCTCACTGTTCATCCAACCCCCCCACCCATCCCCCTGCAACACTCACTGTTCATCCCAGAGGCAGCATCGATCGGCTTCAGTTAGCAGCAATAGCGAAGGAATCGCTCGATTGGGTTCAGTTTACAGCCATCGATCGATCGCTCGGGTTCAGTAACGTGTAGACTGCAGTGCAATCGCTCGGGTTCAGTTAGAGTCCAACGCCTCGCTCGAGTTCAGTTAGAGCCAACGCCTCGCACACACGCGCATACGTGTACGAGAGAAACGCGCATCGCTCAGCCCCCGACCGCCCACCGTAACTGGGAACTCCCCGAAATTTTCCTCGCCCTCGCTTCTACCACGGTTTTTTCCGTCATGGACGGCCCAAAGAATGTCATGCAGCTGCATCTCCGGCCCGCCCAGGATGAAAAGCCCATTTTCTGTCATGATTTTTTGTCATAGAAGTAGGAGCCCACCACATCTATGTTGATACCGGGTTTTGTCACAATTATCATCATAGAAGTGTCATATGTATGACAGAAAAAATTTTGTTCGGCCCAAAATGTCACGGATGTGCCTTTTTTTGTAGTGTACAGGTAGGGTCAAGGACCCATCATTTGGAACCCACATGGGTCCCATCACCATCATGGGTAGGTCCCTGGACCGTGCCAACGTTCGTATGCATACATCAGGAAGTTCACTCGAACGATTCTGTAGCACTCGCGCAATCACATGTCACTCGGCTAATGGACCATCACTCATGCATAGAGGTATATACGTCTCCAACGTATCTATATTTTTTGATTGTTCCATGTTATATTATCATTCTTGGATGTTTTACAATCATTTTATAATCATTTTATATCATTTTTGGTACTAACCTATTGACATAGTGCCCAGTGCCAATTGTTGTTTTCTGGTTGTTTTTTTACATCGCAGGAAATCAATACCAAATGGAGTCGCGAAACTTTATGTGGATTTTTTCTGGACCAGAAGACACAAGATGGGCCGAAGAAGTACCAAAGGGGTGCTCCAAGGGGGGGGGGCACAACCCACCAGGGCGAAGTACCAAAGGGGTTCTCTGAGGGGGGGCACAACACACCAGGGCGTGCCTGGGGGGCCAGGTGCGCCCTGGTGGGTTATGCCCACCTCGGTGGCCTCCCGCACCACATCTTTGCTCTATAAATACCCCAATATTCCAGAAACCCTAGGGGAGTCGACGAAAATCAATTCCAGCCGCCGCAAGTTCCAGAAACACCAGATCCAATCTAGACACCATCACGGAGGGGTTCATCATGTCCATTGGTGCCTCTCCGATGATGCGTGGGTAGTTCATTGTAGACCTACGGGTCCGTAGTTAGTAGCTAGATGGCTTCCTCTCTCTCTCTCTCTCTCTCTCTCTCTCTCTCTCTCTCTCTCTCTCTCTCTCTCTTGATTCTCAATACAATGGTCTCTTGGAGATCCATATGATGTAAGTTTTTTTTGTGATGTGTTTGTTGGGATCTGATGAACTTTGAGTTTATGATTAGATCTATGTTTTTATCCATGAAAGTTATTTGAGTCTTCATTTTATCTCTTATATGCATGCTTGCTTATAGCCTCGTATTTCTTCTCTGATATTTGGTTTTTGTTTGTCCAACTTGATCTATTTATCTTGCAATGGGAAGAGGTGCTTTGTGATGGGTTCGATCTTACGGTGCTTGATCCCAGTGATAGAAGGGAAAACGACACATATGTATCGTCGCTATTAAGGACAACAAGATGGGATCTATTTGTACATAAATAGATCTAGTCTACATCATGTCATCGTTCTTATCGGATTACTCCATTTTCCATGAACTTAATACACTAGATGCATGCTGGATAGCGGTCGATGTGTGGAGTAATAGTAGTAGATGCAGGCAGGAGTCGGCCTACTAATCTTGGACGTGATGCCTATATAATGATCATTGCCTGGATATCATCATGATTACTTTAAGTTCTATCAATTGCCCAATAGTAATTGTTTCCCATCGTTTGCTATTTTTCTCGAGAGAAGCCACTAGTGAAACCTACGGCCCCCAGGTCTCTTCTTTAAATATATTTTCTTTCGCGATCTATTTTTATTTGCTTTTATTTTCAGATATATTAATCCAAAAATACAAAAATACTTTGCTACACTTTATTTTATTTGTGATCTATTTATCCAATCTATTACAACTTTCTCCCGTCCACGTTTTAATTTCTGGCGTCGTTACCCGAAAGGGATTGACAATTCCTTTAACACGTCGGGTTGCGAGTATTTGTTATTTGTGTGCAGGAGCTGTTTAGGTTGTGTTCCGTGGTTCTCCTACTGGTTCGACAACATTGGTCTCATCACTGAGGGAAATACCTACCATTGTTGTGCTGCATCATCCCTTCCTCTCTGGGGAAATACCGACGTAGTTCTAGCAGACATCAAAAGAAATTTCTGGCGCCGTTGCCAGGGAGACATCATCAACATCTACCAGGTTCCTAATCACAAACCTCATCTCCTTGCAGTTTACATTATTTGCCATTTGCCTCTCGTTTTCCTCTCCCCCACTTCACAAAAATTGCCATTTTATTCTCCCTCTCTTTTTTTTGTCGCTTTCTCGTAAGATCTCTTATTTTTCTTGAACTTGTAACCATGAATGAATTTGGTATGGTAGAAACAGATGATGGCCTAACTCCTAAAATGGAGCATACGGGTAATCTGGATGCCAAAACTTTTGTATTGGGGCAAGGGAATTTTATGGTAAAAGAACATATCCAAGAATTTTCCAATTGTGTTGGAAATTTAAGTCTTGATCATGATCCTATACTTAAAATGACTAAATCCTATGCGGAAGCTATTTCAGCACTAGTTCTGAAACTTGAAAATAAATTTATTCATACTCATCCTACCTTGCAAAGATTGTCCTATGAGTTACCCGTTATAAAGAATACTAAAGCTAAAAAGTTAGCCAGTCTTGTTCTCATGAATGAATTTGACTACATAATACGGGAAGCTAGGGAAAATTTTGATTTCTATGGTATGAATCGTGAAAAACCCATGGTTGATGAAATTCTTTATAATAGTGATTATGCGTTGAGACATTTGCTTGGGAATAATCAAATCTTTGATGAGAATCTTAAAAATCAAGTCCCTATTTTAGGCATGATCCAACAAGTTTTCAACGATGTTAATCAACACTATTCTTGGATCGCTGCAGGAAATCAAAAGGGTTATGATAATAAGCAACTTGATAGTGCTAAGGTTTCCATGGATAATGTGTTTTATGTGTTGTTTACAAAGCCCCCTGACAAAAATACCCCCAAGGAAAATACGAACAAAGATGACAACACTTAGATCCTTTGCATTATGCCTAGCTAGGGGCGTAAAACGATAGCGCTCATTGGGAGGCAACCCAACTTGTATCTTTTTGCTTTTTGGTTTTCTTTCTGTTTTCTGTAAAATACACAATTATGCCTCTGATTAGATATGTTTTCGTGGTTTAAATTAGTGTTTGTGTGAAGCAAATCTTTTGAGATGATTTTGGTGAGAGTTGATTTGATCTTGCTGAAAAACAGAAAATTTTGCGCTCACGAAAATAATTCCCATTTTTAATAGAAGAGTGTATTGAGTTGATTCTTTTTGAAGAAGATTAATAAACAAATTTCTCACGTTTTCCTAATTTTTCAGAATTTTTGGAGTTACAGAAGTATTCGAAGTTTCCAGATTGCTACAGACTGTTCTATTTTTGACAGATTCTGTTTTCTTTGTGTTGTATGCTTGTTCTAATGATTCTATGGTTTTCTTTGACATTTTTTTGCCATATAAAAGTTGGAATACAGTAGATATAATGCAAAAATAAAATATGAATGGGTTTGCAATAGTACTTATAGTAGTGGTTTGCTTTCTTATACTAACGGATCTCATGAAGGTTTTGTTGAGTTTTGTGTGATTGAAGTTTTCAAGTTTTGGGTGATATTACGATGGATGAAGGAATAAGGATTAGGAAAAGGCTAAGCTTGGGGATGCCCGAGGCACCCCAAGATAATATTCAAGAAGTACCAAGCAACAAAGCTTGGGGATGCCCCTGAGTGGTATCCCCTCTTTCTTCTAACAACCATCGGTATTTTACTTGGAGCTATATTTTTATTCGTCACATATTATGAGTTTTGCTTGGAGCATCTTTTATGATATGAGTCTTTGCTTGTTTTGGTTTTTTTATTTTAAGTCTTGAATCCTTGCTGGACACACCTTTTTGAGAGAGCCAAAAATTATCCTATGCTTGCTCCTATGCTTCACTTAAATTTTTAGAGCCATGGAATTGCTCTACTGCTTCACTTATATCTTTTTGAGCACGGTGTGCTTTTTTATTTTTGAAGAAATGCTCTCATGCTTCACTTAGATTTATTTGGGAGTTAGTAAATTTTTGAAGAAATTCTCTCTTGCTTCACTTAGATTATTTTTAGAGAAAGAAATATTATGCTAATGTTCTTCACTTATATTGAGCTTATTAAAAGCAACATATGAAATTAGTCCCAAAGTTATAGATATCCAAGGAGGATATAATAAAGACTTTCATGAAGATCATTGGACAAAATAAACTTGGTTCTCTGTAATGGTTTTGAGATATGAAGATATGATATGTGAGTCATGTTGATGAGTAATTATGCTTTAGTAAGAATATTGGTGTTAAGGTTTGTGATTCCCTATGCAAGCATGAAAGTCAATAGTTATGCAATGAAATTACATCCTACTTTTGGTGCATTATTCGGTGTTAATTATGCTTAATGCTCGCTTACGAGATTTTTCGTTTCTTGGTTGGACGCTTCTCAATCTTTTTGCTAGCCTTCATTTGCACTAAGTATCATCACTACTTGTGCATCCAAAACACTTTAAACCAGTTTTGCCTTATGAGTCCACTATACCTACCTATGCGGTATTTCCGTGTCGTTCTAAGCAAAATTGTATGTGCCATCTCTAATTTTCAAAACAAATTTCTCTTTTGTGTGCTCGTATCGCTCGCGAGGCGGTGAGGGGTGGCTGATGTTTTCCATGCTAGATGTATTATTCTCACGATGAGTGTTTATTCACTTGTCATTGCACGAGAGTACGGCAAAGGTATTAGGGATGCCCAGTCCCGAAATGAAAAATGAATTTACTTTATGTTGTCAAATAATAAATTCCTTGGAAAGTGTTGGTATGGAGGGCACCCGTGGATACAGTTAGCCATGGAAAGTGAAAGTATGGTGGAAAAGAAATAAACTTCATTTTCTGTTTGGGAACCGCCTATGATATATCTAGGATGGGAAGTGTTGGGAACTCTATGTCGTTTTCGTTGGTGGGAAAAGTATGCCTCCCAAAATGTTTTTATCTCTCAATTTTTGCTTTGAGCTCTGGCACCTCTACAAATCCCTACTTCCCTCAGCGAAGGGCCTTTCTTTTACTTTATGCAATTTTTATTTTTACTTGAGTCTCCATCTTCTTATAAAGCACCAACTAAGGGGCACTATGATCGTACTTGAGCATTGGGTATAGCTATTATTCGAGTGTGTTTCATGAATGGATCAATGGTTGAGCATAATGGGCTAGGGATAACTGCTTTAGCGTTGATATTTTGAAAGACATGGTTGCTTGTTAATATGCTTGCATATTAAAGTCTTCATGTCAAAACTAGATTATTGCGTTGAACCATATAAAAGTCCAAATGTCCATGCTACAAAGAAAAGAATATGTGATGAACATGTTAGGCAGCATTCCACATCAAAAATTATGTTTTTATCATTTACCTACTCGAGAACGAGCAGGAATTAAGCTTGGGGATGCTGATACGTCTCCAATGTATCTATAATTTTTTATTGTTCCATGCTGTTATATTATTATTCTTGGATGTTTTACAATCATTTTATAATCACTTTATATCATTTTTTGGTACTAACCTATTGACATAGTGCCCAGTGCTAGTTGTTGTTTTCTGCTTGTTTTTTTACATCGCGGGAAATCAATACCAAACGGAGTCCAAAAGCAGCGAAACTTTTTGTGGATTTTTCTGGACCAGAAGACACAAGATGGGCCGAAGAAGTACCAGAGGGGTGCCCCGAGGGGGGCACAACCCACCAGGGCGCACCTAGGGGCCCAAGCGCGCCCAGGTGGGTTATGCCCACCTTGGCGGCCTCCCGCACCGCCTCTTTGCTCTATAAATGCCCCAATATTCCACAAACCCTAGGGGAGTCGACCAAAATCAATTCCAGCCGCCGCAAGTTCCAGAAACACCAGATCCAATCTAGACACCATCTTGGAGGGGTTCATCATGTCCATTGGTGCCTCTCCGATGATGCGTGAGTAGTTCATTGTAGACCTACGGGTCCGTAGTTAGTAGCTAGGTGGCTTTCTCTCTCTCTCTCTTTCTTGATTCTCAATACAATGGTCTCTTGGAGATCCATATGATGTAAGTCTTTTTGCGGTGTGTTTGTTGGGATCCGATGAACTTTGAGTTTATGATCAGATCTAAGTTTTATCCATGGAAGTTATTTGAGTCTTCTTTTGATCTCTTATATGCATGATTGCTTATAGCCTTGTATTTCTTCTCCGATATTTGGGTTTTGTTGGGGATATAACCATTGGGTATGACCCGCCCAGGAGGGGCCGGGTCATACCACTAGCGGTTCATAATGAGAAAGCCCAAGAAGATGTTGAAGATGGAGGTTCATGAAGCAAGCTTATTGAAGGCCCAAGACCTGGAGGAGACTTGAGGCCCACGGACATAAACCGCCATATGTTTAACTTGTATGTTAAGGAAAGATTAGTTTTGTCACCGAGCCGGACACATTGTGTATGAGCCGGTTGGGACTCTGTAAGCCGTCGGGCATCGGCCTGTGTATATAAAGGGGTGACCCAGTGGCGGGTTAAGGCAGGAAATAACAAGTCGAGAACTAGGTCAAGCGTATTCGCTCCCTGGTAATCGAAACCCAAGCAATACAACCTAAAGCAGGAGTAGGCCTTTACCTCGTTGCAAGGGGCCAAACCTGGGTAAAAACTCTCTGTGTCCCTTGTCCCATTTAACACCTTCAAGCAAACTACGTTGGGCATCTGCCATGACAATTCCACGACAGTTCGCACCCACCATGGGGCCTGCGCATGGTGGTTTCGAGTTCTTGAAGGGCAGCTTCGCAGGGCTCAAGGGATATGCTATGGGCCGGATGACTAAGAGTCATTGTGGCAAGCTCTACATCGATGACGCGGGCTGGGGCCCCGAGGCCGGCTCAATCAAGTATGGGTACCGGGTCCCCTTCGGCAGAATTCATGTCTTCATCGGCAAGATTGGTGAGTCGGAGGCTAAGCCGGACACCTACACTGCGGCTCAGCGCGCGTGACCCGCCAAGGTTCAAGCTGACGACGACATGTATTGGGGGTAGGGTAACAGGCCTGACCTAAATACCCTACCCATGGACACCATACACTTTGTACTGGGCCCCTGGGCCAGATCGCCGTCCAGATGTACCGCAACTTGAAGGTCACTCGGATGGCAACAACCACTCGGAGCACGACACTCCACTCGACGAGCTCAGTCCACTCGGCTGTGTGACTCACTCGGATATACGAAGACCAATAGGCAGCATGACGGTTTTGTAGTGGTCTAGCATTATGGCATTGATGCTCCACCGTGTAACATAAGGGGTGAGGGGGTGGCGCACTCTATATAAGCCACCCCCACCACTAGACTAGGAGGCAGGGCCCTCATTCTTCTCCTCCTACCTCTCTCTCTCTCTCTCTAGTCTCCGAACTTAGCTCTGGCATGGGGATCCGTTCCTCTCTCTCACACACACATTGTAATCCCGGGATACATACTAAGATAATACAAAGCCTCTCCGGAGCACGAGACGTAGGGTTGTTATCTCCACCGTGAGAGTCCCAAACTCGCTAAAACCACCGTGTCACCCATATGCGGCTTGATAGATCATGCTCCGTTACCCTATCCCTTATTATTGTCGGAATCGTTCCCACGACAGTTGGCGCCCACCATGGGGCATGGCGTCTACCGAGCCATGATGCAATGGTTTATTATTCTTCTGTGTTTAATTTTCTTTGATATATCAGATGTTGTTTATCTCCACAGCGAGCTTCTGAAGCATCACAAAAAGAGGGTAAAGATACATCTTTTACTCGACACTGTGGGCATGCCGGATCGATCATGGATCGAGAGTAAGAAGAAGAGAGGGCACCAGGCGTGGAGGAAGACCGCCTCATCTTCCCGATGCCCGGACATGGCATGCTGCAGCGACTCCCTTTGGAACGACCTCCTCTTCTTCATGCATGAAGTCTCGATCGACGATACGGCTCCCACATGAATGTTCGGTGAAGTCTACGTCAGCTGCAACCGCTCCATCGACTCCATCATCGTCGGCCCGCTCCTTCCTCCGATCGTCCGCTTGGCCATGGTCTCTGCGACCAACTGCCCAGCTTCCCGCACGGCAGTGCGCCGCATGGACGGTGCACCCCACACGGCGCTTTTGTCGGAGGCCGGTCACGCTACCCGCACAAGGCGAGTCCTCCTACAGGCGTCGTGGCCCCGCCGTGGCTTCTGCGGAGGTGGCACTGACCCGACGCGGTGTGGGTCAGGGCTGGCCGCACCCCCCATGTGCGGCGACTCCTCCCGCCGGCGTCTGCTACCCTATTGCAACGTCCGCAGTCGAGGCACAAGCCCGCGATCTGGCAATAAACCGGCAGGGAGATAAATGGCCCATGGAAGAAGGAAACTTCCTTCACATGCACGAACGGTAACACATCTTGCTTAATTACCGCTAACTAACGCCTCCTGCATGCAGATCCTGGTCGGGAGCAATTCCCTACTTTAATGCGTTGGTTAGCCAGGCAATCACATCTAATTACTAGGCATTTACTCCTAATTTTGATCCGTTTTGGAGCAAGAGTTTGTATCTCTGCTCGGCCTTGATCTGCAGGTGAGGCGCCCACTGGATCCGTTCTGCTTGCAAGCAGGATAGAGCCAACCGCCTCCAGCAAACGGATCAACGCTCGTGCGCTCATGGGCACATCTACACCAAACATCACCAACATTTCTCAGCCCAGCTCTCCGCGTCGGCCTGCTTAGCCAGCTCCACACCGACTGGATCACAACCCAGTCGTGGTTCCCTCGGACCAACGGATGCACTTGGATGAGGCGTCCGCTCGGACGATGCTCACTCGGTCGTGCAGCCCCTGGATCCACTCGGTCGGTTCACCTTTTTTCACTGGGCCAGCTAACGTCCAGAACATTATCAACATCAGCACTCGGCCGTGGGCCGGGCGTCCTCAAATTGGTCGATGGCCTGGCTCCCCCGAGCAACAAAGCTTGATGGCCGGTAGCGCTGCTGCTCCCTCCGGCGTGGACTGCTGGATGCAGTGCAGCTGCTGCACCCTTCCGCTTATCTCCGGGCGCAAGCTATTCTTTCTGAGTTTCTTACTCTGTTTTTCTTGGCTCCACAGGCCCGACGCGGCAGAAATCCGGAGGCTGGCCATGCCCCGAGCGCCCGGTGGCTCCTCCCTTTGCGAGCTGGCGGAATCCGCTTCCATGACAATGAACTCGAGGGAACAAGTCCCCGGCCACTCAGCACAGGATTGAGGACCTTATCCTCTCCGATCATTTTACAATTTAGCTCATAAATTACTCAACAGTTGCTTAATAGTCTCTTTTCTGTTTGAACCCAGGTTCACTCGGACGGGACTTAATCTCACTGGAACATAATGCATGTTCGGATGAATTTGCTCGGATGGTTAACAGACAACTCGGCAGTCGGACACAGACGTTTAGTTTCAGCAATCACTCGGATGGGCTAGTTCACTCTAACCGAACTGCACTCGGTCACGAAGCCGCTCACGTCATCATCAACATTCCCGACTCAGACGTCCCGCACATTGTCATACCGAGGGACACGACTACTTCACTCGGATAACCCGCGCCTCACCACTCCATAGGACGCGTCTACTTCATTCGGACGCCCCGCGCATCGCCACTCTGCGGGATGCGTCTACATCACTCGGCCGTCCCGTGCGTCACCATCGGTTGGTCACCTCATCACCACTCGGCGGCTCCGCGCGTCGCCACTCGGTTGGTCACCTCATCATCACTCGGCCGCTCCATGCATCGCCACTCGATTGGTCACCTCATCACCACTCGGCCGCTCCACGCGTCGCCACTTGGTTGGTCACCTCATAACCACTGGGTCACCCCGGGCGTCGCCATCGGATGGTCACCTCATAACCACTCGGCCGCCTCGCGCGTCGCCATCGGTTGGTCACCTCATAACCACTCGGCCGCCCCGTGCCTCGCCATCGGTTGGTCACCTCATAACCACTCGGCCGCCCCGTGCGTCGCCATCGATTGGTCACCTCATAACCACTCGGCCGCCCCGTGCGTCGCCATCGGTTGGTCACCTCATCACCACTCGGCCGCTCTGCGCGTCACCACTCGGTTGGTCACCTCATCACCACTCGGTCGCCCCGTGCGTTGCCATCGATTGGTCACCTCATCACCACTTGGCCACTCTGCGCGTCGCCACTCGCTTGGTCACCTCATCACCAATCGGCCGCCCCGCGTGTCGCCACTCGGATGGTCACTCATAACCACTTGGCCACCCTGCGCGTCGCCATCCGTTGGTCACCTCATCACCACTCGGAGGATCCGCGCGTCGCCACTCGGTTGGTCACCTCATCACCACTCGGCCGCTCCACGCATCGCCACTTGGTTGGTCACCTCATAACCACTGGGCCACCACGGGCGTCGTCATCAGATGGTCACCTCATAACCACTCGGCCACCTCGTGCATCGTCATCGGTTGGTCACCTCATAACCACTCGGCCGCCCCGTGCATCGCCACCGGTTGGTCACCTCATCAACACTTGGCCTCCCCGTGCGTCGCCATCGCTTGGTCACCTCATCACCACGCGCCGCTCCGCGCGTCGCCACTCGGTTGGTCACCTCATCACCACTCGGCCGCCCCGCGCGTCACCACTCGGATGGTCACCTCATAACCACTTGGCCGCCCCGCGCGTCACCATCGGTTGGTCACCTCATCACCACTCGACCGCTCCGTGCGTCGCCACTCGGTTGGTCACCTCGTCACCACTCGGCCGCCCTTCGCGTTGCCACTCGGATGGTCACCTCATAACCACTTGGCCGCCTCGCGTGTCGCCAGCGGTTGGTCACCTCATCACCACTCGTCTGCCCCACGCGTCACCACTCGGTTGGTCGCCTCATCACCACTCGGCCACTCGCGCGCCTTCAAACAGCTAAGTCATTTTACATTCTGTTGTTTCCATCTTCCCGAGTATCTCGTAAATCACACATCACGTTCACTCGGAGGCCACGCCACCGAGTATACCTCTACGCTCGGCTGCTTATTTTCACATACATGCTTAGTACTGGTTATGTGACTCCCGAGTCCAACTTCCATTTTTTTCGCATACATCATTCATGAACACCATGTGTCGTTCTTCATTTCGAGTTTGCATCGGTCCTCCGAGGCTGCAACTCAGTCAAAACACTACACTTTTGTTTTATTTGAGCCAGTATTCCAATGAGTTCAGTCGGATCCGTCGCTTCGACAAGTTCAAACAGTTCCTTCGCTCTTTCAGACTCTTGCTGGTTAACCAACAAGCCCCTTGCATTCCCAGTGGATGTCTATGGGTATTATCAACACAAATCATTTCAGCACACATCAAATTTCCTCTAGAAATTATTTTGCTGGCTTGTGCCATTTTTTAACAAGTTACGCAATCACTCGATGGCCCTATGCGCCAACTTCAATGCTGCTCGGACTCGGTCACCATACCGGTCCCAGTGCACCACAACACCGACCTTGTCGCTCTGTTGACTTCAAACACATCCGGCCAACCCCTCTGTGGAATCCTCTTCATCGTATCAATGATATAGACCTCGTCAGGCATAAGACAGATAAGTCCCTTTTATAATTAAACTATACACTTCACTCTTTTGCGAGTTTGCCTCTTTCGAGCATCACTCGGATGCTTCTCCTCATCTTTACCTTAGTCCGACTCGATGAATTGCAAATCATCCATTCAAAACTATATTTATCCTATTCCGACATGTCCGTTGTCGAAGCATGTAGTACGCTCGGGGGCTACGCCGCACTCGGGGGCTGCATCTCATTTGGAATGACACTCTCTTGAGTGGTCGAGTACTTCATCACCAGTTAGATCCTTCACTTCAACAAGTTCATACAATCCGCCACTTTGACAAGTTTTATAATCACCCAGACGCTCTCATGCCATCTTCATTCCTACTCAGACTCAGTTGTCACGCCGGTCTTGTTCTGTCGCAACCACACTAAACCGACCTCGTCGCTACATTAGCTTCGAAAGTATCTGGCTAACTCCTTCAAAGACCATTTCAGCCACTTGGCTGGACACACAATCTGTCACTCAACCACCCCGCGCATCACCACTTGGCTGGACACATAGTCCTTTACTCGGCCACCTCGCGCATCCTCACTCGGTCGTCCCATGCGTCGCCACTCGGTTGCGCACATCTTCACCACTCGGCCGCTCCGCGCGTTGCCACTCAGTTGGGCACATCTTCACCACTTGGCCGCTCCGCACGTTGCCACTCGGTTGTGCACGTCTTCACCACTCGGCTGCCCCGCGCGTCGTCACTCGGTTGTACACATCACGTCTTCACCACTTGGCCGCCCTGCGCGTCGTCACTTGGTTGTACACATCATCGCCCCTCGGCCGCCTCGCGCGTCACCATCTGTTGGACATGTCTTTACCTCTACACCCCCAACACGGGAACGACTAAGTTACTCATATGATCAAAACTCATATCACACTCTGTAGCAAGCTTACCTCTTTCGAGCATCACTCGGGGGCTATGCACAGCCGTTAACCATGTCGCCCTCAGGGGTTACGCCCATTCAATCAACTCATTGATCACATCAGGAATATCTTTCTAACCATGCATGCTCGGTCTGCCGAAAATCTATAAGGGTAGTACTGTCCGCTCGGACGATCACCCCAATCATTACCTAAAGTCATCTTCAGGACTGCAAAAGGGTGAAAACAACGCTCCTCTACGGATACACTTGGCCCTATCCTAGGCTCCAAGGTGTCAGTTTCACAAACTTAGACTCAGAGATGGCATGTGTTGGTGTTCCCCCAGATTAATTAGTGGCCTCTCTCCGGAGAGTCAGCCCACACACTAGCCCTCGTCACTCGGGTTTCATGGCACGTCCATGTCGGCCACTAGTCTATCTCCTTCGGGAGACATACAAGTGCCACCAAGTTTTTCCTTGCAGTCAACATACCCCGATCAGTCGAGAAGCATGTCCACTCGAACAAATACCCCTTTCAGTTTCAATGCCGAATTCATTCACCGTGTCGAGAGCACGAAGATTCACCTTCTAGACTGAGTTCCAGGCTGAATTTATTCCGTGCCGAGTGCATGAAGATCAGTCCGATTGACTCAGCTCTAGGCTGAGCTTATTTACCATGTCAAGCGTCTGAAGATGCATCTGATTGACTCAATTTCAAACTAAAAAGATATTTATCGTGTTGACTGCGTGGAGGTTTAGCAGGAGACTTAAACCCTCTGCCAGACTCATCTAGTCTGACAGAGGCTCGGGGACTACACCCAGTGGGTGCACTCAGCGTGCCCCCACTGGAAGAGAACTCGGAAAGAAACATTTCGCTCGACGCAAAACCAGCTCCAGAAATTACTCGACCTCCGAGTCAGAGAAGAACAAGTTCGATCAGTACCAGCTAAGAAGGTTTTTAGTTCTCTCAGGCGCCAGCCGACTACCCGCAGTCAACGGCTGTCTCGGGGACTACACCTAGTGGGTGCACTCAGCGTGCCCCCACTGGAGGAATCTCCACTCGGTATGGCCTGACCAGTCTGAGTGATGAACAACAACAAAAAAGACAGGCCCTAAGACTCCTGCTGACTATTGGTATCCACTCGGTATGGTCCGCCCGGTCCGAGTGACGGCCAAACAACAACAAAAAGAAGATAGGCTCTAAGACTCCCGCCGACTGTCCGCAGTCGACGGCAGTCTCGGGGACTACACCCATTAGGTGCACTCAGCGAGCCTGTAGGTGTCAAAACCGGCGGATCTCGGGTAGGGGGTCCCGAACTGTGCGTCTAGGCGGATGGTAACAGGAGACAAGGGACACGATGTTTTTACCCAGGTTCGGGCCCTCTCGATGGAGGTAAAACCGTACTCCTGCTTGATTAATATTGATGATATGGGTAGTACAAGAGTAGATCTACCACGAGATCAAAGAGGCTAAACCCTAGAAGCTAGCCTATGGTATGATTATTGTTCGTCCTACGGACTAAAACCCTCCGGTTTATATAGACACCAGAGAGGGTTAGCGTTACACAGAGTCGGTTACAATGGTAGGAGATCTACATATCCGTATCGCCAAGCTTGCCTTCCATGCCAAGGAAAGTCCCATCCGGACACGGGACGAAGTCTTCAATCTTGTATCTTCATAGTCCAGGAGTCCGGCCAACGGTGATAGTTCGGCTGTCCGGACACCCCCTCATCACTGACTCCCTCAGTAGCCCCTGAACCAGGCTTCAATGACGACGATTCCGGCGCGCATATTGTCTTCGGCATTGCAAGGCGGGTTCCTCCTCCAAATACTTCATAGAAGATTTTGAACACAAGGATAGTGTCCGGCTCTGCAAAATAAGTTCCACATACCACCGTAGAGAGAACAATCTTTACACAAATTCAATCCGCTAACATATTCTACGGCGTGACGTCACACCATGGCCAAGCCTTTATTGGAATCATTTTTACTGTCCCACCTCAGCGTGCTTAGCGAGGCAGTTTCCTTGGCATATTTTATCAAAGCGGAGATCGTGCCCCCTTATTCCGGGATTCTCATCAATACGGGCGTGGGTATCCCAACCGCGCCATTGATTATGGTGCCTGGGAGATAAGCGAGTTTTACCAGGCAGGTGGGGGACGCATAGCTTTGTCCATCCGTATAAGGGGATAAGGATCCACCTTTTCACCTACGCCTTCTTCCTCCTTTGCTCATCCATTTCCGCGCACCCGAGCTCCAGCGCCCAAGTCCGCACATCTCGCCTCAACCTTCCCCAGCCATGTCTGGAGCGGGAGGCAAGTGGATGGCCTCCTCCGTCACGGAGGGGCACATCAAAAAGTTGAGGAAAACCGGATACCTGCACAACGACATTGCGCACCGGCTCCCAGACGAGGGGCAGCTCGTCCCCACCCCCAGGCCCCATGAGAGGGTGGTGTTCCTTCCCCATTTCTGCCGTGGACTGGGCTTCCCACTCCACCCATTTGTCCGGGGGCTCATGTTCTACTACGGCCTGGATTTCCACGATCTGGCCCCGAATTTCATCCTCAACATCTCAGCGTTTATCGTTGTGTGCGAGGCCTTCCTCCGCATCAAGCCCCACTTCAGCTTATGGATGAAGACCTTCAATGTCAAGCCGAAGGTAGTGGGCGGCCAGCAGGCGGAGTGCGGAGGCGCCATGGTGGGCAAGATACCCAACGTCATATGGCTCGAGGGCTCCTTCATGGAAACCATCAAAGGGTGGCAATCGGGGTGGTTCTACATCACCGAGCCGCGTGACCCTGAATGGGCAGCGGCCCCGAATTCCAATCTAGCATCCCCACATGGCTCACCTCCTGGAAAGAGAAGGGCCTGACATGGGGTGATTTGGAAGAGCTGACCGAACTCCAAACCTGCGTCCAAAACCTTGTGAACAAGAAGATCAAGCTCGTCAACGTAGTCCAGGTCATGCTCATCCGCCGGATCCTCCCGTGCCAACAACGGGCCTTCAACTTGTGGGAGTTTGATCTGGCACAGCACCAAACCTTGAGCAGGCTCTTCGACACTACGTATGAAGATGCCTGGAAGGTGTTGTTCAAGGGCGCCGAGGCTCCCGCATCCGCTACCGAAGATCGCGGATTCAGCTCGCAGCGTCAAGCCGGCGAGGTAAGCTATTTTACCCTTTACAGGACACTTGTTTTTCATAGTTTGACTCTATGCGGGATCTAAACTCCCTTACCTTTGACAGGCCTGGCAGAAGAAGTCCGGGCAGGTTAACTGTCCGGCTCCCTTACCAGAAGACCCAGCGAACGCCCGATTGACGGGGCTGCTAGTTCCGGCACCTCACGTGATGACGGATAAGAAGGCCAAGAAGAAGGCCACGGGAACCCGAAAGAGTTACCGGCGTCAGGTGTTATCGGACTCATCGTCCGATGACTCCGAGGCGGACCCCTCCCGCGAAGACGAGGAGGAGAAAAAAGAGGCTTCTCCCCCAGCGGGGGGAGAGAAGAAAAGGAAGGCCTCCCCAGCTGGGGGCAGAGGATCCAAGAAAGGAAGGACCCTTCCTCCGGACTTCTCCACCAACACCGACGACGGCGAAGAGGAGTAGCCCTCAAGGGCCAAGCCCCTGGCGAGATCGTAAGTGTCCGGATTCCAGAATAACTCATGATTTTTCATTTGTCGCATAGTGTCTTCTAACGCCGAATACAACCCTGCAGCCCGCCCAAGGACGGGCTCGACATTTCAACGAGCGGCTCCCTGGTTCCGTCGGACGTGAATAGCACTTCACTTTCGGCCGCCTCCTCTCCACGCGCTACTGATGACGCCGAGGTGGGGTCCCAAAAGGGGCCCAGCCAAGAGGAGGAGGTCCTGGAGGTGCCGCAAGGAAACCTCCCGAACTTTGGGCATAAGGAGGATCAAACCCCAAGGGGTTATAAGTCCGGCCCTGGGCCGGACTCCGCACCGGAACCTTCAGTGCTTCCGGAGTCCTGCAGGCGGCCCCTTCGTAAGAAGGGCAAGACTGCGACACCGGTGGCCTTCGTCCAACCGGAGGCACCGGATAGCTTGCTGGAGGCGCTTAACGACGCCTCCATCGACGAGGAGCACCACATTATCATGAGTGCGGTGCTCCAGAAAGTTCAGTCCGCCAAGAGCGGGCTGACTGAAGCATGTACCAGCCTTCTAACAGGCTTTGAGGTAAGTTTTTAAGATAAGTAAGAATATTACCGCATAGACAGTAGCCCCTGATGCTTAGTTTGGTGTTCGGAAAGAAAAGCCGAGCTGAGGATCTAAAAAGATATACGCTGGAGTCTAACATAAATATGTCAATATGGGAATGCAGGCTGCGCTGCTGACCTCTGCCGCACTGACTGCGGAGTTCAATGCATTGAAGGAGAGCCTTGAGCGGTCCGAGAACGAGCTCGGCCTTGCCAAGAAGTAGCTCGAGGACAAGGAAGGTAAGTAATACCTTATTAAAGTAATACCTTATAGAAAGGATTTTGGTTGCAAAAAATGACAGGAATAACGTAAGTATTGCAGGTGCCACGAACGAGGTGGCGACCCTGAAGGAAGCGGTGTCCAAGGCCGAAAACAGTGCGACCGCGAAGCGCACCGAGCGAGAGAAGCAGGAGGCGCGGGTGGCGGAGGTGCGGAAAGAGCTCCAGGCTCTCGTGGAAAAACACGAGAGTTTGGAGCGTGACTCGAAGACTGGAGAGTCCAAGCTCGCCTTGGCTCTTGAGAGTGCCAAAGCCGCTAAGGCCAAAGCCTAGAAGGCCCTCCAGGAGATTGAGGCGATAAAAAAGATAGCGGCGGGTAAGGCATTCTATATGCAAAGCAAGCATGTAAAAGTGAATTATCTGTTACTTACCCGAATCCGGAGCTCTCCAGGAGCGTTCACGGATCTGCCCATAGTGTGTCCGATGCTGCCGTGTTCTACTGAGCCGAGGAGGGGAGCTCGACGGAAAAGGTGTTCTGGTCTCAATATGCTGAGGCCGGACATCCGGTGCCCCTGAGCGACCAGCTGAAGCAGCTGGTCGAGCTCCACAAGGTGGCCGAACAGGCCATGAAGTGCCTCATAGTTCGGTTGTGGCCTAAAGAAGCCATGCCTGGGAGCTACTTCGGTCTAGTGCGGCGGCTGGTGGACGCCTGTCCACGGATTGAAGTCATCAAGCGCTTCGTCTGCATTGAAGGTGCCCGTCCGGCCCTTGCCCGTGCTAAAGTGCACTGGGGCAAGATGGACGCCGAGAAGCTTATGACGGACGCGCCACCGCCGGGCAAGGAGTATCGCAAACCCGAGATGTACTATGAGGGCGTCCTGAAGGGTGCCCGCCTTATAGCGGGTGAATGCTCCAAAGATGTAATTTTTTAATAGACTCGCATTTGTTATCATGTATGCTGAAAACTTTGTTCATATGCGCTAAGCAACACTTGTTTAATTTAAAATATTACCTTCTGTGCGGCCGTTTATCAAATTTGAGAGATGGCGAGTCGTTGGCTTCAGCCCCCATGCCATGAGTGCTGGGGTGTTCGGGATAAACTTGAGCGCTCTTGTTCCCATTCTTGGGTCCTTCGAGGGAGGCGTTCAACACGACGAACGAGGCAACCGGACTATAATGCTTGAACACTCTCACTTAGCCATAGAATTCTATAATTTTAAATTTCGGCGAAGCCCCTGGTATTCGGAAGACCGAGTTCGGGGTGCTATCCACGCCTTGGTCGGACAATGCCGACTCCTCGCTCTAAGCGGCATGAGTCTTTAGGGACCCGAAAAACCTCTCGAACAGCGACCGGCTCTCGCCCTATCATGACGGTCAGTTTTAGCTTTCTCCACTGAGGTGCTCAACCCAGCTCAACCGGGGCACAAACGCAGTGGTTCTCCCAGTGCTACCTTAGCCGATATAACAGAACGTAAGGTACCAAAACAGGGGAGCCGGGCAAACCCAACTATTGACCCAAGACATGATTCGGAGCCGATGCATATAATGCTATAAGTTCGGGGTGCCGCACTTGTGAAAGTGTTCGGACTTATCACACCATGTTTTGGGGTACTTAAGCCCCTGGTGTATTGACCGTACCAAGTTGTACGGGTGCAACATGTCATAGATGAACATTTTATGAGAAAAACAAGGAATGCAATAATAAGCAGAAGCTATGTATTGTTTATTCGAAAGATACTGCAATGAAAGAAGAATGATACAAATAGTGCAATAAGCAAGGGATGGGACTATTTAACATGTATACTGCTCGTAATAGAGACCACCTGGACACTCGACGTAGCTTTTTTGCTTCCCTGGCTGTTGCATCGTGAGTTCGGCGATTCTACTGCCTTACAGGGCTTCTGGAAAACGGAGTCCTGAGAATAGGAAGAAAAAAGAATGACACAATTGGGAGCCCCCGGTGCGGTTGAGCCGCACTCTGGGCATGCCGTGGTCGTACCCCTCCCCCTATGCCCATGGTATCTCCAGAGCGTAGTTATGTACGCGTGGTACTGGTTTCGCGATTTCGCGAGGGCTGGGGTTGGGGCCGCATTGCTACGCGTGCTCAGAACATGCCAGGCAGCCTTGTTGTAGGTTACTCCGGGCGCGCTTGACGGTGTCTGGACGTTTAGTAGTCGGACTCGAGAATTGCCTTAAGAGGCTGCTTTGTACTTCCACCGCGAGGGCCGCCGTATGCTCCTCCGTTCAGAGAGAGCGTTCAGTGTATCCATTGACCGTGATTACTCCGCGAGGGCCTGGCATCTTGAGCTTGAGGTATGCGTAGTGCGGCACCGCATTGAACTTTGCAAATGCGGTTCGTCCGAGCAGTGCGTGATAGCCACTGCAGAACGGGACTATGTCGAAGATTAATTCCTTGCTTCGGAAGTTATCCGGTGATCCGAAGACCGCTTCGAGTGTAACTGAGCCTGTACAGTTGGCCTCTACACCTGGTATGACGCCTTTAAAGGTCGTTTTTGTGGGTTTAATCCTTGAGGGTTCTATGCCCATTTTGCGCACTGTATCCTGGTAAAGCAGGTTCAGGCTGCTGCCGCCGTCCATCAGGACTCTAGTGAGGTGAAATCCATTAATGATTGGGTCAAGAACCAATGCGGCGAATCCGCCGTGGCGGATACTAGTGGGGTGGTCCCTTCGATCAAAAGTGATCGGGCAAGAGGACCACGGGTTGAACTTTGGGGCGACTGGCTCCATCGCGTATACGTCCCTTAGTGCACGCTTCCGCTCCCTTTTGGGTATGTGGGTTGCGTATATCATGTTCACCGTCCGCACTTGTGGGGGAAAGCCCTTCTGTCCTCTATTGTTCGGCGGCCGGGACTCGTCCTCGTCATCACCATGCAGCCCCTTGTCGTTGTTTTCGGCATTTAACTTGCCTGCCTGCTTGAACACCCAACAATCCCTGTTGGTGTGGTTGGCTGGTTTTTCGGGGGTGCCATGTATCGGGCACGAGCGATCGAGTATTCGGTCCAAATTGGACGGGCCCTGAGTATTTCCTTTGAACGGCTTTTTCCGCTGACCGGGTTTGGAGCCTCTGAATCCGGCATTGACTGCCGTATCTTCAGCATTATCACCGTTAATGCGGCGCTTGTGCTTGTTGCGACGCGACCTGCCATTGCTGTCCTTGGTATCCGAACTACCAGGGTTTGTGGTCAGGTTGTTACTGCGAGCTAGCCAGCTGTCCTCTCCCTCGCAGAAGCGGGTCATGAGTGATGTGAGGGCTGCCATGGATTTCGGCTTTTCCTGTCCTAGGTGCCGGGCAAGCCACTCGTCGCAGATGTTATGTTTAAAGGCTGCAAGGGCCTCTGCATCCGGACAGTCAACGATTTGATTTTTCTTGGTTAAGAACCGTGTCCAGAATTGTATGGCCGATTCATCTGGCTGCTGAATTATGTGGCTTAGGTCATCGGCGTCTGGTGGTCGCACATATATGCCCTGGAAGTTATCAAGGAATGCGGCTTCCAGGTCTTCCCAACAACCAATTGATTCTGCTGGCAAGTTGTTAAGCCAATGCCGAGCTGGTCCTTTAAGCTTGAGTGGGAGGTATTTGATGGCGTGTAGATCATCGCCGCGGGCCATGTGGATGTGAAGGAGATAGTCCTTGATCCAAACCGCAGGATTTGTTGTGCCGTCGTATGATTCAATGTTTACGGGTTTGAAACCCTCGGGGATTTGATGATCCATTACTTCGTCTGTGAAGCATAGTGGGTGTGCGGCACCTCTGTATTGGGCTATATCACGACGCAGCTCAAATGAGCTTTGTCTACTGTGTTCGGCCCGGCCGGAATTGCTGTATCCGGCGTGACGGTTGTCATCATGTGTCGTGGGGCGCCCACGCGATCCATAGATCGATCTTATTTTCCTTGCCTTGTCCTACAATATGTCTCGCAAGTCTGGCGCATTTCCCTGTGGCTTTGTACTTTTCGAGCGATGCCGGGGTGCGGCTTTAGTGGAGGGCCTAGAGGCCTCTCTGTCGCGGCCACGAGGTGGCCGGTCAGCCGCGTCATGCACTGGTGATGTAGGTTTGGGTGCTTCCTCCTCTAATTAGGGTAGCAGCCTGCGTTTTGTGTAGCTCTTGGAGGGGCGATCGAGTTTGTACTCTTCGGCTGCAAGGACTTCGGTCCATCTGTCAGCTAGCAAGTCTTGGTCAGCTCTAAGCTGCCGCTGGTTTTTCTTGAGGCTGCTTGTCGTGGCCATAAGCCTGCGCTTGAAACACTCTTGTTTGACGGGATCCTCGGGCACGACAAATTCATCGTCGTCGAGGCTTGCTTCATCTTCGGAGGGAGGCATATAATTATCATCCTCTACCTCTCTGTCTGCCGCTCTATCATGAGGGCTGGCTTCTCCCTCCTCCTGTGCTGAATCCTACTGGAGGGGGTTGTCTTCGGCACTGTCCGGGGTGTTATTATCTCCTGTGCCGGAATCACCATTTTTGTTGTGGCAGGATTTAGAGCGGCGCCGCTGACGCTGGCGCTTGGGCTGTTTCTTGGAGAGGTCATCCTCCGCTGCTCCATTGCCATTCCCATCTCTTTTGGGATGTCCACCGTGTATATGCCGTATGACGAGGCGGCCTTCTAGTGCCCTGTAGGCGCTGGTTCTTGGTTGTCTCCTGCATCGTCATCCATACCGTCGATGTCTTTGGAGTCGAAGTCGAGCATGTCCGTCAAATCATCGATAGTGGCTACAAAGTGGGTGGTGGGTGGGCGTTGAATTTCTTCGTCGTCCGCATCCCAACCTTCCTGACCATAGTCCGGCCAGGGCTCTCCTGATAAAGAGAGAGCCTTTAGTGAATTCAGGATGTCGCCAAAGGGTGAGTGCTGAAAGATGTTCGCGGCAGTGAACTCCATAACCGGCGCCCAATCGGATTTGATTGGCAGGGGCGCGGGAGGTTCGGACTCCGGAGAGGAGTCCGACACCTCGGAGTCACGGGCTTTGCAAGGGACAGGGATGGTGTTCGGCTCAATCACCATAGAGATCGTAGCCCCTGAGGCGGTGTCCAGCCACTCGTCCTCGATCGGCGAAGTCGGCTCCAAGCTAAGGGTCGGAGCGGACGCTGGTGCGGCCTCCAGGGCACTGTTCGGCGGCAGAGCTAGATCATACCCATCGAGACAATGCAGCGCGCTTGGCTGTGGCTCGAATCCGTCTAAGATCAAGTCTCCGCGGATGTCAGCCGTATAGTTCAAACTCTCAAATCTGACCTGATGGCCAGGGGCGTAGCTTTCGATCTGCTCCAGATGGCCAAGTGAATTGGCCCGCAGTGCAAAGCCGCCGAATACGAAGATCTGTCCGGGGAGAAAAGTCTCACCCTGGACCGCGTTGTTGTTGATGATCGAAGGAGCCATCGGGCCTAAAGGTGACGACACATAGGAACTCTCAATGAAAGCACCAATGTCGGTGTCAAAACCGGCGGATCTCGGGTAGGGGGTCCCGAACTGTGCGTCTAGGCGGATGGTAATAGGAGACAAGGGACACGATGTTTTTACCCAGGTTCGGGCCCTCTTGATGGAGGTAAAACCCTACTCCTGCTTGATTAATATTGATGATATGGGTAGTACAAGAGTAGATCTACCACGAGATCAAAGAGGCTAAACCCTAGAAGCTAGCCTATGGTATGATAGTTGTTCGTCCTACGGACTAAAACCCTCCGGTTTATATAGACACCGGAGAGGGTTAGGGTTACACAGAGTCGGTTACAATGGTAGGAGATCTACATATCCGTATCGCCAAGCTTGCCTTCCACGCCAAGGAAAGTCCCATCCGGACACGGGACGAAGTCTTCAATCTTGTATCTTCATAGTCCAGGAGTCCGGCCAACGGTGATAGTTCGGCTATCCGGACACCCCCTGTCTCGGGGACTACACCCAATGGGTGCACTCAGCGTGCCCCCACTGGAATGGTATCCACTCGGAACGGCCTGACCAGTCCGAGTGATGAACAACAACAAAAAAGACAGGCTCTAAGACTCCTGCCGACTGTTGGTATCCACTCGGTACAGTCCGCCCGGTCCGAGTGTCGGCCAAACTACAACAAAAAAAGACAGGCTCTAAGACTCCCGCCGACTGCCCGCAGTCGACGGCAGTCTCGGGGACTACATCCAGGGGGTGCACTTAGCGTGCCCCCACTAGAATGGTATCGACTCGGAACGGTCCACCCGGTCCGAGTGACGGCCAAACAACAAAAAAAGACACGTTCCGAGCATGAAGAAATTCCGTGTAATCAGTTACTCGATGCAGGACCAGCTCCAAATCACTCCCAAAAAAATTGCTATAAGGTGAGTTTAACGCTCCCCCGCAGACCCGTTTGAGCTCATTTCACTCGGACACCATGTAGTACGGAATCCATCAAGGCAACACGCGGAGATAAGACCGCCGGGTGACCAGAGGGAGTTCATAAGTGCCTCCGTAGCACTCGACTCATCTGGGAATTCACCTCGACTCGACCCGCTCAACCTCGACCGATTCGGGGGCTAATGACGAGGACATGTATTGGGGGTAGGGTAACAGGCCTGACCTAAAGACCCTACCCATGGACACCATACACTTTGTACTGGTCCCCTGGGCCAGATCACCGTCCAGCACAACTTGAAGGTCACTCGGACGGCAACAACCACTCGGAGCATGGCACTCCACTCGACGAGCTCATTCCACTCGGCCGTGTGACTCACTCGGATATACGAAGACCAATAGGCAGCATGATGGTTTTGTAGTGGTCTAGCATTATGGCATTGATGCTCCACTGTATAACATAACGGGTGAGGGGGTGGCACACTCTATATAAGCCACCCCCACCACTAGACTAGGAGGCAGGGCCCTCATTATTCTCCTCCTACCTCTCTCTCTATCTCTCTCTCTAGTCTCCGAACTTAGCTCCGGCATGGGGATCCGTTCCTCTCTCTCACACACACATTGTAATCACTGGATACATACTAAGATAATACAAAGCCTCTCCGGAGCACGAGATGTAGGGTTGTTATCTCCACCGTGAGAGGCCCGAACTCGCTAAAACAACCGTGTCACCCATATGTGTCTTGATAGATCATGCTCCATTACCCTATCCCTTATTATTGTCGGAATCGTTCCCACGACACAAGCCGCCCCGAAGCATGTCTTTGTTGGCTTTACTCAAGGAGTAGATCTGGAAGGAGGATCTGAGTCCTATGGTGAGATGGTCGTCTATTTAGGCAATGAGTCCTCAACCGGTGAGACCAACTCCATGTATCAAGTTCGGAGTGGGCTTGGGGGCTGTTCCGATGGTGACAATATTGCGGACCCCTATGAGCCGCCAAACCGGGTTACAATCTTCATGGCCGGTACGCACACAGGGCAGGATTCTTCAACTGCGACAGCAATGATCTCCGATTCAGCAACGGCAACGGCGGCTGGGGCTGGAGGCCCTGTGTGCCCGCCGGCTCAAGTTTTATCTGATTTGTTGGAGGCTCTGGTAACATTGTTGATGGCGGAGGTGACCCCGGCAAACCAAACGCAACATAATGTGGACGTTGCAAAGTTATGTGATGAGATAGCTCAAGCAAAGGAGGATCTAAACACTGAGAACACCCGGATGGCGATGGAGCGAGCCGCATTGGAGAGGGAGGCAGAACGGCTTCAAGCAGAGAATTTTTGCTTGACCTTGGACCGAGACGCATCAAACGCTGTCTTTAACAGAAGGCATGTGAGTCGTTTACCCCCGGTTTATGATGCAAGAAACCTTTTCAACACGCCTAGGGCCGGAACCTGTAACCCACCTGTGCTGGATCGGGTCGTTGAGGCACCGGCGGCTGGAGCACCGGTTACGCCACGTGCCGCAGACCCCCCCCCCCCACGTTTGAATTTGACCCCTCCACAGCATGTTCCGATGCCCTCGGGTCATTATTCTAATCCTCTGGATAACATGATAGCTGTGGTTACTCGATTGGCGGCTCTCCTGGTTCAGGACGAACCGCCAGCGGCAATTGAAATATGGCGAGCCGGAGAACTTCTTTAGACGGTTGTGGCTCAAGAGGCGGCTTATTCATACAGTCGTGAATGGATTCACTCGACCCGCGTCCAAGCCAGAGTTATAGCAGACACATTGATGAAACGGTCGTGTCGAGTAGTGAACAGCACCACAATTAGCCTCACGGACCTGACCCGCCGTGTGCTGGTAATGATGCTCAGGCTTTGGTGGACCAGGGCAGACCGCGGCATGAGGCAGAGCTGGCGGCTCAACAACAATCTTCGGTTTATCCGTCAACGTCTGTGGAGGCAGGAGTGACCTCTAGAACCTTGGGTGTGCCATGTTTAGTGTCGGCTCTACGCAACGAGCGCCTGCCTAAAGATTTCGAGGGCCCCGACAAGGTGCCTAACTACATGGCGGTTCAACCCCCAGAGGCTTGGATCGAAAGCTATGAGATGGCTATGGAGATTTTGGATGTTAGTGATGCTGCATGTGCCAAGTATTTCACCATGATGTTGGATGGGTTAGCTCATACTTGGTTGAAAGGGCTGCCCTGTAACTCCATTGGATCATGGGTGGAGTGGAAAAAGCAATTTATTCAAAAATTAAGGACACATGCAAGCAGCCTATGTCGATTCTGGATTTGGACTCTTGCATCCAAGGTGAGGGTGAGTCAACAACAAATTGGGTGCACCGGATCTCAACTGTTATACACTCATCAGACAGTATCAACGTCGGTTCAGCAGTCCTGGTGTTAGAGAAGAATTGTCGTTTTCTTCCCCTTAAGCAGAAATTGGGGCAGCTTAAGCGCAATTGCAATGATATGGGGGATCTCATGGCGGCTCTCGTCAAATATGCCGACTCTGATAGCACTAAAGACCCTGAGTCCGATGAGGAGAAAGATGGTAAAGGGAAAAGGAGTGGTAACACAAAGCGACAGCATAACACGGCGGGTCAAGGTGGCAATCGTAAGCGCAAGGCTGACGGCGGTTTAGACTTTGTGGCTAACACCAATACACAGAGTAATAACCAGCGTCGTCAGGGGAAAACGCCAACGCCCCGGTTTGGAGGTCCGAAGTTCAACCTTGAGGCCATGATGAATCAGCCTTACCCAAAGCACGGAACCCAAGAGAAGCCGGCTAGTCATCTGTGGAAGGATTTCTTCATCATGAGGGAGTATAGAAACTCTAAATTTTTTCTAGAATAATCATGGCCGGCATGGCGATTCAGGATCCCGCTCTCATGGACCTGGGTTTGGAGGTGGCGGTTCAAGCTCTGGTTTTCAGGGCCAAGGCAATCAAGGCGGTTTTAATCAACAATCTGACCAAGGGAATCAGCAGCAGTAGTCTGGTTATCAAAGCAATCCAAAGCAGTTGAATAGTGTTCAATATCAAGTGTTCGCCACAAGTCTGTGCAAACGAGATCAGAAAATCCATAAGCGGGCAGTGAACTCAGTTGAGCCGATAGTACCTCGTTATTTGAGGTGGTCTAAGCAGCCTATTGTATGGAGCCGTGAGGATCACCTGCCCCGGGTTGACAATCCGGGTCAATTGGCGTTGGTGGTTGCTCCTCGGGTAGGAGGATATAAGCTTACAAAGGTGCTCATGGATGGGGGCAGTAGTATCAATATCCTTTACTATCAGACTTTTCGACGTATGAATTTGACGGACAAGGATCTCAAGACATCTTCTACTGTATTCCATGGGGTAGTGCCTGGTAAGTCGGCGTATCCAGTGGGTAAGATAACCCTAGAGGTGGCCTTTGGAAATTATCATGATTCCAGAGCGGAGAAATTAACCTTTGAGGTGGTCAAGATCAAAAGCATGTATCGTGCTTTGTTTGGGCGGCCGGCTTATGCCAAGTTTATGGCACAACCCTGTTATGTTTATTTGTAGCTTAAAATGTCGGGTCATAAGGGCACCATCACGATGCACGGTGATAGGAAGATTGCTCTAGATTGTGAAGAGGGGGATGCTGCATATGCTAAGTCGGCATGTGTCACTGAGGAGTTAAAGTTTTATAAAGATAATGTTGACCCGGCGGATATGACACCTTTGAAGAAGCCAACTACAGAGAATGACCCCTGTTGAAATTTAAATCGGAAGATGATACCAAGATGGTTGATTTTGTTCCTGGCGACTCATCCAAGCAGTTCAGCATCAGTGCTAATATGGATCTGAAATAGGCACTGGTACGTGTCGATGCTATACAAACGGTTTTAAACCCCTTTCCACGACGGCATTCGGAACCGTCGCCTAGTGAGTGTGGGCGATTAGGGGGTCCTTCGCACATGACCCAGAAACCGTCGGGGATATGCCCTCCTAGCACACAAGCTTGGCAAAATGAGGTCGTGTGTGACCGGGGAGCGAGAAAATACGATTATACGTATAGTAGTGCTCAAAAAGATACAATTATATAGGAGAAATCATTTCCGTTCGTAAGTTCATCCCACACAGTCAGTCCCCGCGAAACGTTTCCGTTCTTACATACATCCCACATAGTCGATGCAAGGAAAACGTTTCCGTTTGTAGGTACATCAGACACAATTTTCCCCGTTAAATCGTTTGTGATGGCCTTCCCATCGCACACAATATTAATAATTTTATCACTTGCATTATTGAATGCATCACACACGGTGCGTAGAAGAAACTGTGTGTGTTGCATTAGGTCATTGCCCACGGTATTTTCTCAATAACCGTTTGCAATTGCAAAAACCAATTAGCAGGATAATTGCCCTATTATTAATAATCCATTTATTGATCTAATTGACATTCATATTAAACACATAATATATTTCATTCCCATATTAAGGAAGCAGGATTTCATAATTGAAATACATCAGAGTACAACATGATATAGCTTCAGCACTCAGCTACCCCATTACACAACTGCTCCAGCACCAAGTTCCACATGCAACATCTAGAACCTTCCGAAATTAGCATCATAGGCGGTACATAGACAGATGCATCTCATTGGGAAAACTACTGAAGCGGAAGGCGAATATTGAGCATTCATTGATGTTGAAGGTCTTTGCAACTTTAGGCCAGTGCGTGTGGATGATTGACCGTCCATCCTTCGTCCTCTTCAGGAACACTTCAATATTGAACTGTGGGTGTTGTATGAAAACCTTCCTCGCCTCCTATCCATACAGGTGGTTTGAGAGGTAATCATCAGTGAACTATTTTGGAAAGGCCTGAAAACAAGGATGTGCATAAATATCTTCTCTATATTGGAAATGGGGCAAAGGAATAAAAAGACAAGGTATAATAGTATAAAATAATAGAATGCAGCCACAACAATTGAACATCGCATTGTAGAATTGAACCAAGCAGTTAACTAAACACCACAACAAATGAACCAACCGTTAACTAAGCACCACATTGCACAAATATAACATACTCCTAATAGAAGATCAGACAGTTAACCAAACCAAGCATGCTTAACAACTTCGAAATATAGCAATTGTATTTGTTTCTCATGTATTTAGTACAGCCAAATTCGATTTATTTCTCACATGGTATACAATAACAGAATGCAGCCACAACAATTGAACATCGCATTGCAGAATTGAACCAAGCAGTTAACTAAACACCACAACAAATGAACCAACCGTTAACTGAGCACCAAATTGCACAAATATAACATACTCCAAATATAAGATCGAACATTTAACCAAACCAAGCATGCTTAACAACTTGGAAATATAGCAATTGTATTTGTTTCTCATGTATTTAGTAACCAAATTCGATTTATTTCTCACATGGTATACAATAACAGAATACACACACAACAATTGAACATAGCATTGCAGAATTGAACCAAACAGTTAACTAAACACCACAACAAATGAACTAAATGTTAACTGAGCACCACATTGCACAATATAACATACTCCTAATAGAAGATCAGACAGTTAACCAAATCAAGCTTGCTTGACAACTTGGAAAATTGCACCCTAAAGAATTGAACATCACATTTGCAGAATTGAACCAAACAGTTAACTGAACACCACATTGCACGACATATAGAACATGTACACTAGAGCAGAAGATTGCATGGTAAAAGTAGATAGCACAATTCACTAAAATTTGTTAAGGAAAGGTAGTAGCTAGCAAACTGAACATGGGTCCTTATAGTGAGCTAATAAGACAAGCTACTCATTGTCGGAGATATCAATGATGATTGGCTGATTGGACATGGAAGAGGGCGAGGCCTTCACATCATAGGTGCCCTCGTCGTAGTGCTAAGTTGCCTGAGCCGCTCCGGGAACCAACCTGTTGTCTCTCGAGATGAGGTAAGCACGTGCACGTTGAGAAAACACCTCATAGTCTTCGTCGAAGGCACCGACTGTGGCCTTGAGAAAACGCCACGATCTGTCATTTAAAGCAGCCAACCGCACCACGGCATCGGCTCGCGAGGCGTCGACGGTGGACTTGACGGCAAGGTTCCCCTCCAAGATCTCGGGGTCGGCACGAATGGAAGCCATCGCGACCTCATCCGCGCGTGCGGCCACGATTTGCTTCTCTGCCACCAAATGCTCCTTAAGATCTTGGCTATACTGCGTGCACCATGGCTTAGGACGGCGCTTATTTGGTGGAGGGGTCAGTGATTTGGGTGGAAGGTGTCTTACTCGCGTCGGCGGTTGGGGCATGTGGGATGTGGAAGGAGGAGGAGGACGGGGTTCGGGTGTGGATTACCTACCTGGATAGGCGAGGCCGAGCAGCGTGAAGGAGGGTCGTCGGTGAGGAGGTGGCGCTGCAAGGAAGGAGTGAAGGTTTCAACTGGGAATGGAAGGCGGAAATAGGGGAAATGTGGCTTTTGGTAAAGGGGAGGGGGCGGGGAGGTAGATATTTCCGCGGAAGCCGAAAATTTGGAATCGCTTCAGCGAAAAAACTGACACGCAAAGTGTCATCAGACACGGTCCCTTATTCAGAGCGGGTTGTGGACTGTAGACAACGAATCTTCTCGAGTAAGCCATAGGTGTACTATACACCGACAGTGCTCTAGGATATTTTGTACTGCATCTCACACGTAGGTGATAATAAATTGTGTGGGATCTACTTGATTTTTCATCTTGATTTGAATTACATAATGGGGTCACAGCTGCAAAGGATGGTGTTTGAATTGCTAGAACTTCTATCTGTAGTGAACATGCAACTATAGCTGTGTCGTCAAAAATTTTGGAATTATTCAAGGTTCGTTTGGACATTTTTATACGGTAACTTGGTTTTCTAGGAATTCCAGGTGCACAATTCAAAATTAAACCACATGCACATGCTCCGGTGCACCAAAATGGGTTGTAAAATGATATATGTGTCCATGGATTGATTCTTACGTCCCGTTCAAGAAATGGGGATGAATTTCAAAGACCACGACACCATGGCTCTCCGGCAAATGTTGAGGTTCTTGCTTTTGTAATTCTAGTAAATACAAAACTCGTCTGAAATTCATGAACCTTGGCATGCTATCATGGAACAGCATCAAGATGCTGGGGTAAAAAAATGTTGTCCCATTTTGGCCTGGTTATGGTATAAGCTTCTCGCAAACCAGAGCTTCTCTCACAACAAGCATGATGGTTTCGGTAGGGAACGTTTCACCTTTCGGACGAAACGATATCCGTTGCATCTTCTTGATTTCAATTTTTTTCCTACTGTCAACATAGAACAACAGGGGTGTTGTGTCAAGTTTTGGGATTTTTTGGGGTTCGCTTGGACATTTTTATACATTAACTGAGTTTTCTATGCATTCATGTGCATAATTCAAAATTGAACTACATGCACATGCTCTAATGCATATAAATTAGTTGAAAATTCAAATCTATGTCCTTGGTTGCATGCTTAATTAGGTCCCATGCAAGAAATGAGAATGAATGTCAAACACCCTACCACCATCACTCGGCTGCAAACATTGAGATATATACCTGGTTTTTAAATTCTAATAAATCCAAAGCTCGTCTGAAATTCATGAAACTTGGCGTGCTGTCATGGAGCGGCATCAACATGCCGTGGTAATTTTTTTGTCCCATTTGGAGCAGGTTTGGGGATATGCTTCTCACAAACCAGAGCTTCTCACAACAAGCCCGATGGTTTTGGTAGGGAACGTTTCGCCTTTCTGGAATAAATGATATGCATTGCCTCTTCTCGATTTCAATTTTGTTTCCTAGTGTCAACATAGATCAATAGGGGTGTTGTGTCAATTTTTGGGATTTTGGGGGGTTTGCTTGGACATTATTATACATTAACTGGGTTTTCTATGCATTCATGTGCATAATTCAAATTTTAACTACATGCACACATATGCTCTAATGCATATAAATTGGTTGAAAATTCAAATCTGTGTCCTTGGTTGCATGCTTAATTAGGTCCCATGCAAGAAATGAGAATGAATGTCAAACTCTGCCACCGTCACTTAGCCGCAAACATTGAGATATATACCTGGTTTTTAAATTCTAGTAAATCCAAAGCTCGTCTGAAATTTATGAAACTGGCATGCTGTCATGGAGCGGCATCAACATGCCATGGTAATTTTTTTGTACCATTTGGGGCAGGTTTGGGGATATGCTTCTCACAAACCAGAGCTTCTCACAACAAGCCCGATGGTTTCGGTCCGGAATGTTTCACCTTTCTGGACGAAACGAGATGCATTGCCTCTTCTCAATTTCAATTTTTTTTCCTAGTGGCAACATAGAAAAACAGGGGTGTTCTGTCAATTTTTGGGATTTTGGGGGTTTGCTTGGACATTTTTATACATTAACTAAGTTTTCTATGCATTCATGTGCATAATTCAATTTTTAACTACCTACACACATATGCTCTAGTGCATATAAATTGGTTGAAAATTCAAATATGTGTCCTTCGTTGCATGCTTAATTAGGTCCCATGCAAGAAATGAGAATGAATGTCAAACACCCTGCCACCGTCACTCGGCCGCAAACACTGAGATATATATATACCTAGTTTTTAAATTCTAGTAAATTCAAAGCTCGTCTGAAATTCATGAAACTTGGCATGCTGTCATGGAGCGGCATCAACATGTCGTGGTAATTTTTTTGTCCCATTTGGGGCAGGTTTGGGGATATGCTTCTCACAAACCAGAGCTTCTCACAACAAGCCCGATGGTTTCGATAGGGAACGTTTCACCTTACTGGACAAAATGATATGCATTGCCTCTTCTCGATTTCAATTTTTTTCTAGTGTCAACATAGAACAACAGGGGTGTTGTGTCAATTTTTGGGGGTTTGGGGGGTTCGCTTGGACATTTTTATACATTAACTGAGTTTTCTATGCATTCGTGTGCATAATTCAAATTTGAACTATACATGCACACATATGCTCTAATGCATATAAATTGGTTGAAAATTAAAATATGTGTCCTTGGTTGCATGCTTAACTAGGTCCCATGCAAGAAATGAGAATGAATGTCATCAAACACCCTGCCACCGTCACTCGGCCGCAAACATTGAGATACCTTGTTTTTAAATTCTAGTATAAATCCAAAGCCCATGTGAAATTCATGAAACTTAGCATGCATGCTATCATGGAGTGGCATCAACATGCCGTGGTAAAAAAATTGTCCCATTTGGGGCAGGTTTAGGGATATGCTTCTCACAAACCAGAGCTTCTCACAACAAGCCTGTTGGTTTCGGTAGGGAACGTCCCATCTTTGGGGACAAAACAATATCCATTGCCTCTTATTGCTTTCAAATTTTTTTCTAGTGTCAACATAGAACAACAGGAGTGTTATGTCAATTTTTGGGATTTTTCGGGGTTCATTTGGACATTTTTATGCATTAATTGAGTTTTTCAATGCATTTACGTGTCTAATTCAAAATTTAACCATTCACGTGACGCCACGTGTCTTGGTTTTAATGTCTATAGGTTTTAATGGCTCTTGATCGCAAATGTTTTAGAAAGAACACTCGTATGCAAAGTGAGAGCAGGATTTGTGCATCTCTTCAACGCAAACGGTTGTTTTGGATGACCCGTGTGCAACCACTTTACAAACAATTTGGTAAGATTTGCATCTGTCATATTGGGTATGTTGCCATTTGTCAAACTGGAAAGATTAACATTTGTTGATCTAGTAACATTGCCATTTGTCAACCTTGTAACACTGCGATCTGTCAAAATATGAAGCTAAAAATCACTAGCAGTATCTAATTTTTGCAACTCAAATTCTGTAATTAAGCATAGATGGAGGCGAGGAGGCATGTTTAGCCGGGCGTGCAGCGGGCGGCGCAGTTCCCGATACGGCTTTAATGCAGACAAGGGAGAGGGTAGCGGTTCCCGAAATGTTGAACGACCAATGATGCATCCTCCTTCAATTAGCATCATGAATGCATAAGGGAAGTAATGGGAGGAGCACCAGGAAAAGAGGCAGCACGATGTGAATGCAACGCAGTTTGCACTCATATAAAGGCGCCCCTCCATTCCAATGCATCGACCACATCGTAGGCACCTAAGCATTTGCCTAAGCACCTACACTAAGCGCAAAAGTTCTCACTCCAGACCCATGGCGGCGATGCGCATGAGCGGCCACGGCTGTCCCAGACGGTCCACGATGCCGGCCTGCGGCATGGCACCGAGGATCGTTTCTAGACGGTGTTGGCGACTGGCTGGTGGATGGACGCCGTTGACGCTAGCTACGACTCTCAGTTGGACCAGATGATCGTTGCCACCACCAACAAGTTCGCCATCGTCAAGAAGCTCGCGGACGACATCGTCGTACTCCTCCAGCCCTCACGCCCGGGCTCCTCATTGCCTGCCACCCTAGTTGGCCTCCATGGTCAGAACCTCTTTCAAGCATTAGTGGCCCTGCGACTGCCCGCCGACGCCACGAAGAATGTCCAGCTGGAGGTCGCACTCGCCGCGAGGCGCCTCGCCCTGCAAGAATTTGTCGACCTGCACATCCACGTGTATGAGCAAATCGTGTACATAGGTATCTACAAGGCCAGTGAGGACGCTACGATGTTGGCCTTCTTGAACCGACTGGAAGCCTTGGATGCCTTTGCTGAGAAGCACCTTGACCTCGCCACAAAAGCAGTTGATCCTTAGCCGTCGGTCGGTGGCCCGACGCACTGAGTTGAGGAGGAGGAGGTCGTACGTTGATGGATGCATCTTTCTTCTTGCGTCCTTAATTCTTATTGTGCTATTCCATTCTCGTTCCAGTCAATACAGACATGTGTGATCCCTTTGCTTAATTATATGCATCACTGTAACTAGTACTCCATCCTGTCAATTTATAAGTTGTCCTGCTAGTGTTTGGGGCCGGCGCACAACACAATAAGCACACCCACGACGACACATACAAAGAGCACATCCAGCGGTTCCAATTGCGATTTGTCAAGATATGCAGCTAAAAATCACTAGCACTATCTAATATTTGCAACTAAATTTCAGTAATTAAGCATATATTTCATTCATAGATTAAGCAGTCGTGCTTAATCTATACAAACAGTTCAACCGTTAGGCGCCGCGACGCGCTCTGCTTGCGTCCGTCGGCGCGCTCGGGTTGTGGACAGCTTTTCCTTGCGTGTTCAACTGCTATATGCATATATATGGTTGCTTGCCGTTGAGGCGACCGCGGAGCGCTCTGCTCGTGTCCCTCTGCACGCGCTCTGCCAGCGGTTGGGCATGCGCACGATCACATCGGGGGGCCCATATGCATACAGTTGCGCCGCGCGTGTTGCCACGCGATGCAATTACGTGCGGCACGATGGAGTTACGCGCTGCGAATTAGAACTGCCATCAGGACGTGCTATCTGGCCTCCCCTTTAATTCTCACGGCCATTATAACCTTAGTATCTTCAACCTTTCAATCGCGCCCCACAACACAACAAGCACACCCACGATGACACATAGAGAGGGGATGGCTAGCGGTGCTCCAATGGAGTTCGGCGAGCATAAAGTGGAGACCCACGTGAGGGAGACGGATCTCTCGGTGGTGTACACCATTGACCTGGCCGTGGTGGACGACTACATCAACACCGTTGAGCAGTTGCTTGCTGGAGACAAGTACAAGGTGGTTGCAATCGACCTCCAGTACACCGATGGTAGTCCCGGCATAGATTAGAAGGTTGTCGTCGCCCAGTTGTGCGTGCACCATCATGTCCTCATCTACCACTACTGCATGGCCAGAGAGCCTTGCAACCGTTTCAACAGGTTTGTCAACATCACCGACTACAAATTCGCCACGGTGGAAACCACTGACAATGTAAAAGCGCTCAGTGTTACGGGCTTGGCCTGCAAGAACCTTGTCGAAATTCATGACCACTACAGGGTCTGGGGCAGCACAAAGAAGGACTCCTTGGTAGAACTCGCCTCAGCCATCATCGACCCCTACTACTAAAAGATGAAGTAGGACGCCCAAAGAACAAGTGATGTATCCTGGCACAGGGCCTAGATGCGGCGACTGGATGAACCTCACCTCAGGTTCGTGGCCAAGAGCGTGTACACATGCTTTGAGATGCACATGCGAATCGTTGACATGAGGAAGTGCCTCGTTACCCAAATCAACAAGCCCGGATCGAGCCACAAGCAGAGCAAGCGTCACAAGAATTAGATGATGATCAGATGATCATTTATGCTAGTTAATCATGCATGTAATATATAGTTTACTTTATTGATGTCTGGAAGTGTCATGTGTAGAGTAGCCACATATGAAATTATGCATGTAATAGTTTACTTTGGTGTGTGCGCCATGGTTGTAGTAGCCACCTATGTAATTGGATGTTTAATTTGGTTAATCATGCATGTAATATATATGTTGTTGTTCTGTATGCAATCCCATCGCACAGCACACACATCTTATTAGCAGCAATCGTCTGTGTTATTATCGGTCTTCGCACACATTTCTGATTACAGACCTGTTTTCCGCGTATCACACACATCTTGTTATATTGAACTGTTTATGTTCTCTTGTCTCAACACAAATAGTTCATCCGCGTGACCCGCATGCCGTATATTGCACACACCTTGATTTGGCCGACCGTTTCTTTTGTGTTACCTAATCACAAACAGTTCATCCTAGTGATCCGTATGTTGTTTATCACACACACCTTCATCTGGCTGCCCATTTCTTTTGTTACTCCTCATCGCAAACGGTTAATTGCACTGAACTGTATGCCCTACATCACACACGGAACTAAAATCTGAACCGTGTTTGATGCATCCATCATCGCAAATGTTTTGCGCCTTTTTTGACGAGTTTTTTACACCACCATTTGCGATTAATGCATCGCACACTGTTTCATCAAAGGGTCTCTAATCATAGTGTCACGTTAGCAGCATCCTGCAGTAGTGAGGAAAGCGCGCTCATCGAGTTCATCCATGAGAACCGTGACATCTTTTCATGGAAACCTTCTGACATGCCAGGTGTACCAAGGGAACTTGCTGAGCACACTCTTAATGTGGATCCAAAGTTTAAACCGGTCAAGAAATTCCCTCATCGTTTTAATGAAGAGAGGCGCAAGGCCATCAGTGAAGAAGTGGCCCGGCTCTTAGCTGCCGGATTCATCATTGCAGTTTTTCATCCTGAGTGGTTAGCTAACCCGGTGCTAGTGTTTAAGAAAAACGACACTTGGAGTATGTGTGTGGATTATATGGACCTTAATAAGGCATGTCCGGCTGACCCTTTTGCTCTCCCTCGTATTGATTAGATTATTGATGCTACGGTGGGTTGTGAGCGTTTGAGCTTTTTGGATGCTTATTCTGGTTATCATCAGATCAAGATGGCAGTTAAGGACCAGGAGAAGACATCTTTCATCACTCCCTTTGGAGCCTTCTACTATGTGTCTATGCCCTTTGGGCTCAAGAGTGCCCAGGCGACTTACCAACAGTGTGTTCAGAATTGCCTCCATGACCAGATTGGACGCAATGTTCACGCCTATGTGGATGATATTGTTGTGCAATCCAGGAAGAAAGAGACTTTGATAGATGATTTGAAAGAGACCTTTGACAATCTACGGGTCTATAAAATGATGCTTTACCCAGCCAAGTGTGTCTTCAGAGTGCCAGTAGGCAAAATATTGGGTTTCCCGGTTTCTAAGAGAGGCATTGAAGCTAACCCGAAGAAAATCAAGGCTATTACTTCTTTGGCTAAGCCGGCATGTATCAATGACGTCCAGCGGTTGGCGGGTCGTATTGCAGCTTTGAGCCGGTTTATAAGCCACCTGGGAGAGAAGGCTATCCCTTTGTATCAAATGATGAAGAAGACAGATAACTTTGTCTGGAGTGATGCTGCTAATGAGGCGCTTAAGAGACAGCTGGCTGAACCACCGGTTCTTGCAGCTCCTATTGATAAGGAGCCCTTGCTTTTATATGTGGTTGCAAACAACAGAGCTGTCAGTGTAGCAGTTGTGGTTGAAAGAAAGAGTTAGGCAAGGAGTATCCGGTTCAAAGGCCGGTTTATTATGTCAGTGAGGTGCTCATTGAGTCTAAGCAGAGATACCCACATTGGCAGAAATTGGTTTATGGCATGTTCATGGCTAGCCGTAAGTTGAAACAGTGTTTCCTTGGTCATCTGATCACTATGGTTAGCTCTGCTCCCTTGGGGGATATTATTCAAAACAGAGAAGCCACGGGTCGGGTAGCTAAGTGGGCCATTGAGCTTGGACCCCATGGCTTGAACTATATGCCTCGGGTGGCTATAAAGTCTCATGCACTTGTGGACTTCATCAATGATTGGACAGAACTACAGATGCCTGAGGATAAGCCGGATAGCACATACTGGACTATTCATTTTGATGGATCCGGGCAATTGGAAGGCTCGGGGGCTGGAGTTATATTGACTTCCCCGTGAGGTGATAATTTTTTTTATGTTTTAAGGTTGATGTTCCCTTGTACTAACAATGCAGCTAAGTATGAAGCCTTACTCCATGGTCTTCGGATGGCTAAAGAGATGAATCTAAGCCGCGTGAGGTGTTTTGGCAACTCAGACTTGGTGGCTCAGCAGGTGTTAGGAACTTGGGATTCAAAGGATCCACTCATGGCGGCTTATCGCTGAGAGGTTGATACTATTGCTGGTCATTTCAAAGGTTATCAAGTGGAGCATGTTGATTGCAGGAAAAATGAAGTTGTTGATGCTTTAAGTCGGCTGGGGTCTCAGCGTAAGCCGGTACCCCCTAATGTTTTCCTCAATTTTTTGCATAACCCATCACTTAAATTGCCTACGGAAGAAGATCTTGCAATTCCTGACCCGGAGGCACAGTTGGTGGCGACTCTCCATGTTATTCCTGATTGGACTATTCCATATTTGGCTTATATGACCCGGGGCGAGTTACGAGAGGATGAAACCTTGGCCAGGAAAATAACCTGGAGGTCTAAGTCAATGAGTATTGTCAATGGTGAGCTACACAGATGCAGTGTTACAAGGGTGTTTCAGTGATGCATTTCTCCTAAGGAGGGCCCAGCAGTTCTAAGGGAGATTCATGAAGGAGATTGCGGCCATCATGTCGTCTCTAAATCTCTCATTGCTAAAGCTTTTCATTATTGGTTTTATTGGCTGACGGCTCATGCTAATGTGGAAGATTTGGTCAGTAAATGTGATGGCTGTCACAAATTTTCAAGACGAGCTCATGTGTCGTCTCAAGAATTGAGGATGGTACCAATTACTTGGTCGTTTGCAGTCTGGGGGCTGGATATGGTTGGGCCTTTTAAAAGCTCCAAGGACAAAAAGACTCATCTCCTGGTAGCTGTTGACAAGTTTACAAAGTGGGTTGAAGCTGAGCCGATCAGCAAATGTGATGTAGCAACGGTGGTTCAATTCATCAAAAATGTGATCTTTCATTTTGGATACCCTGTAGTATCATTATTGATAATTGTACTAATCTTTCTATGGGTGCAAGGAAAGAATTCAGTCAACAAGAGCACATCCGGCTTGATGTGTCGTCAGTGGTTCACCCCCAGTCTAATGGTCAAGCTGAAAGAGCCAATCAAGAAATCTTGAGAGGTATCAAACCCCGGCTTACGGTCCCTTTGTAGAGGATGTCGGGTCGTTGGGTGGAAGAATTGCCCTTAGTGCTTTGGAATATCAATACCACCCCCAACAGATCTACGGGTTACACGCCTTCCTTCATGGTTTATGGAGCAGAAGTGGTTCTCCCTAGTGACATACATCACGACTCGCCCCGTGTGGCGGCTTATGTTGAAGCTGATAATGAGAAAGCACGCCAGGATGCTATTGACCTTTTGGATGAAGAGCGTGACCTTGCAGCGGCTCGTTCGGTGATTTACCAGCAAGATCTGCGTCATTATCACAGCCGCCGGGTTAAAACCAGGACCTTTCAAGAAGGAGATTTGGTGCTCCAGCTCATCTAGGATCAAACTGACATGCACAAGTTATGCGCACCTTGGGAAGGACCTTTTGTGGTTAGCAAAAATCAGAACAACGGGTCAGACTACCTTATTGATGTATGAGACCACAAGGACTCATGCACGTCGGAGGAGGAGACCCACCGACCATGGAATATTGCTCATCTTCGGCCTTATTACATACTTTTACCAATGTATATATTATGATTAGTATAATAAAGCCAGCATCCCTGATGATTCAGGGCCTCTATCATTTTATTTCTGAGAATCTAAGTCTTTATTGTTACTTCATAAGGTCACTTGGGGGCTTCCTGCTCATTGAGCGTCGCTATGACTACCCTTTTGATTCGGCTTGTGTCGGGGATATACCCCGCGGTATGACCCGGCCGGAGTCATAAACCGGCCGGGACTTGGTAAACCGGCAGATGGTAAACCGGCAGACAGTTAAGACAGATGGCTAAGTCAGACGGTAAATCGACAGATGTTAAACCGGCAGAGAGTTAAGACAGATGGCTAAGACAGACGGTAAACCGGCGAGCGGTAAACCGGCGAGTGTTAAACCGGCAGACAATGTTAAACCGGCGAGTGTTAAACCGGCAGACAATGTTAAACCGGCAGACAATGTTAAACCAGCAGACAATGTTAAACCGGCAGACGTTAAGAATCCTAGGAAGGGAAGTCAAAATAGTTTAAGTTAAAGTCCGAGTTGGACTCCACATGTAACCCGCCCCTCCAACATATATAAGGAGGGACAGGGCACCTCAAAGGGGACAAGGAAGAAACAATCTCTAGGGCTAGACACAACTAAAGGAGAGCCGGTTTACGGCGACTCCCTCGTGATGATAATGAGATCTAGCCTCAAACAGCATGTAGGGTTTTTACCGGATGATGTTTCCCGGGGCCCGAAGCTGTCTAAACCCTTGTCTTGTGTTGCGTCTCTCGATTCCGCTCAACCCCTCTCAAGCTACCACATAGATGCGTTGGCCTCGCGACTAAGTCCTCACACTAAGGACATCTGACGTGTTAATTCCACGACAGTTGGCACCCACCGTGGGGCCGGCGCACGGTGGTGTTGAGTTCTTGGAAAGATTTCTTCAGGGATCAAGAAGCTCGCGATGTGTTGGATGAAAAAGAGTTAACATAGGAAACATGATCGCCGACGAACAGCCGGAACGATGTACAAGATTTGAGATGAAAGAAATTTAGGGCTAGGCCACAAACCACCGCCTTTATAAACCGGAACAGAGAAGAGATTAAATTCTACTGCTGCCGCCACCCATTGCCAAGACCAGCAGACGTTAACCAGTCGAGCTATGCGCCAGATCGATCTTGGGGTAAAACGCCAGGAACAAGGGCGAAAACAAAGATTTATTCTGGTACGTCGCCGGAACACCAGAAGTGCCAAACAAGGAATTTTTTAAGTGTACAACGCTCAAGCAGAAGACCAACACGGCCCGGACGTGGATTGTCGAAAGCCATTGCAATCCGGAGGAGGTTTTTGGTCTTTAAACAACCGTAACTCGCCGAGTCCGAGTCAACCCTTGCACCTTCATCAGAGAGACGCCGTCCGCCTCGGACCGTGGCACGGACCACATACTCAAACCGGCTACGCCTCGTCTTCACCGTTGACCCGCCTGGTGGTTTACGTGTCAGCAGCCTCGTCTTGCTGAGCCGCCTTGCCAGGGCACCTCCACCGCTGCGGACCTACCAAGCTTCTGCTTTGGGCAGCCTGAGCCGTCG